>NW_026733599.1:45000-77937 GCF_028476545.2 Physella acuta
CCCTCTACACATGGGCTCGGCGTAGTCAGATGGAGAGCACATGACACCCGTTGGCAACCCATATAAGTGAGACAACTCCAGAAACATAACAACTGCTGCCTCGCTGGTCGTTCTTGAGTGGACATGTAGAATTGTGTTGGGTGAAATTTCTAGTTTCAGGCCCTCCCAAACCCCATTCTATGTATAATATAAGGTCAATTTTGTACATCCTCCCTTTGGCGACACATTTAAGTCACTTCATATATATATATATATATATATATATATATATATATATATATATATATATATATATATATATATATATATATAAAATTTGATTTTAAACAGTATATACCAATTTTTTTTACAGATTTATATCTATTTAGTACACACAAATCCATATTTTTCTTACTCAGTACGCTTAGACAATTTTTATTCACATTTACCTCTACTTTGTACACATACATTTTTTTCTTATTTATATCCGTTTGTACACAGTCATCAATCTTGTACACTTTTAGACCTGATTGTAGATAAAACGACTTCTTGTACGTCCGTGAGTATATAAAGTGTGCTGCTACAATCCGTGTGGGTGGTTTTACTTCTTTACCTTGGTCAACATAAAAAGCTTCTGTGCTGTCGCTGTTAAATTATCTAAAAGAAGAGAAGGGAAAAATATAATTCCGTGATGTTGACATCTTTGATGATTAAAAGATGGCTATGACGTCGACATGTTTGCTAAGATGTTGTTCGATCTTTGAGGTGAATTTTTTAAAAATAATTCCTAAAATAATATTTGTTCAACTTCTTGTTTCTGAGTTCTAAATAAACATCAGCCTAACAGAGTAGGAATCCATGATTAAAAGCGATATCTCGATATTATTTTTTTTTTTTTACTTACCAACAATGTTAGTGAACTCTTTCGGTTTGGACTTCCATAAAACCCCAAACCAATAGACGGGGATACCAGCAAAAAATATGGCAAGCCCGATGCCCATTTTATTCGGTTTCTGGTAAATAGCGAGCACTAATACTGCGATGTTGACGATCATCTCTAAGACGGGAATGAAGAACATCACCTGTAGAAGAAGATTTTGATAGGAAATTTGTTAATGTTCTAGGGAGTCTAGGGGAGTTTTGATTGTGTGGTGGGGAGTAAGGTAGGTTAATACTAGAAGTTGGAGGGGCGATAGGGAGAGGGTAAAACTTTTTGTATCGACGTTATCTGTTTGTCAACCCCGCCATACCAGAGGCGAGGGGGGGGGGGGGTGCGGACCGCACCGGGTGACACCATTTAGGGGGGGTGACCCCAAGGCAAAAAAATAGCAAAATATAAAGAGAAAAACTTGAGGGGGGGGGTGCAAATCGAAAACTTGAGGGGGGTGCAAATCGAAAGTTTGAGGGAGCGGGGGGTGCAAATCGAAAATTTGAAAGTTTGTCCCCGGGAAGGGTCGCTACGCCTCTGGGGGTGACACCGTAAACTGCCGCACCGGGTGACACCCGACCTCGCTACGCCACTGCGCCATACCCCCCCCCCCACTGATATATAAGTCTTTCCTCTCCCCTCTCGGAAAGTTTAATGTGCCCCCCCCCACCCAAGGAGAAAAATGTCTAACAGAAACACTCTTCCTAAAGTATTTCTTTTCCTTAAATGTCAGCAGCTTGCTTCAGTAGCCTAAGCAATATATAGTCGTAGTCCATGGGACGTCCCTGGGTCCACCCAATTCTAATGAATGCTTGTGTCGAGGAAAGTAAAGACCGACCAATATATATATATATATATATATATATATATATATATATATATATATATATATATATAATAACACGATTACTCTAACGTGAACTCTGCTTCATCTGCCCAAATGCACCTTCCAAAATTGTAACTTGAAATTATTTTTGTCATCATCTACCGCATTACTAAATCCACTTTGAGTTTTCTTCTCTTTTTTGTTACTTGAACTGGTTATATCGTATCATAGACTACTCTCTTTCTTTATTTACAGACATCACCGGCTCAGGAGTTGTCTCCCATTATTCAGGCAGGCTCCCAACACGACAAACTCCAACTGGCTTGGATATCGGTTTAATTACCGTGTATCGGTAGCTTATGTCCTTCGGTATAGATCATTCAACACTTGGAAGATGCATACCGTAGGTAACTAATAAATGCTTTGTGTCCTAAAGTAAGTATTGATGCTGTTGTAGCTTTGTATCCTAAAGTAAGTATTGATGCTGTTGTAGCTTTGTATCCTAAAGTAAGTATTGATGCTGTTGTAGCTTTGTATCCTAAAGTAAGTATTGATGCTGTTGTAGCTTTGTATCCTAAAGTAAGTATTGATGCTGTTGTAGCTTTGTGTCCTAAAGTAAGTATTGATGCTGTTGTAGCTTTGTGTCCTAAAGTAAGTATTGATGCTGTTGTAGCTTTGTATCCTAAAGTAAGTATTGATGCTGTTGTAGCTTTGTGTCCTAAAGTAAGTATTGATGCTGTTGTAGCTTTGTATCCTAAAGTAAGTATTGATGCTGTTGTAGCTTTGTATCCTAAAGTAAGTATTGATGCTGTTGTAGCTTTGTATCCTAAAGTAAGTATTGATGCTGTTGTAGCTTTGTGTCCTAAAGTAAGTATTGATGCTGTTGTAGCTTTGTATCCTAAAGTAAGTATCGATGCTGTTGTAGCTTTGTGTCCTAAAGTAAGTATTGATGCTGTTGTTGCTTTGTGTCCTAAAGTAAGTATCGATGCTGTTGTAGCTTACCTTGTATGGTCTGGTCTCTGTTGGTTTTTTCCACCTGAGGTAGAGGAGGGAGGCGACGACAACAACGCCCATGATGGTGGAGAAGAGGGAGATAAAGTCCATCATGTCGGTCACACCCCCAGTGTAGAGCATGATCAGACCCCAGACTAGCTGTGGAGGGTAGGACATTAGGACATTAGTAGGACATTAGGACATTAGTAGGACATGATCAGTCCCCAGACTAGCTGTGGAGGGTAGGACATTAGGACATTAGGACATTAGTAGGACATTAGGACATTAGTAGGACATGATCAGACCCCACACTAGCTGTGGAGGGTAGGACATTAGGACATTAGGACATTAGTAGGACATTAGTAGGACATGATCAGTCCCCAGACTAGCTGGGGAGGGTAGGACATTAGGACATTAGGAGGGGTAGGACATTAGGATGGTAGGAGGGGTAGGACATTAGGAGGGGTAGGACATTAGGATGGTAGGAGGGGTAGGACATTAGGAGGGGTAGGACATTAGGATGGTAGGACATGATCAGTCCTTAGACTAGCTGTGGAGGGTAGTACATTAGGACATTAGGAGGGGTAGGACATTAGGATAGTAGGACATAATCAATTTCCTAGACTAGCTGTGGAGGGTAGGACATTAAGAGGGGTAGGACATTAGCACATTAGGAGGGGTAGGACATTAGGATGTGATTGGTCTCAAGATTAGATGTGAAGAGTAGGACATTTAGGACATTAGAACATGATCTGTTCACAGACTAGCTGTAGTGGGTAGGACATTAAGATGGTTAGGACATTAGCACATGATCATCCCCTATATTAGATGTGGAGGGTAGGACATTTTTTAAGAACATAACTAATTAATCTTTTAACGTGTGCTCTAGGTTTATAACTCGCTTATTAGAAAAATCTTGTAAAAACCAAAGTTTTTAAGTAGATGAAACATGGATAAATATCAAACGCGTTAATTAATTTGAGCAATAATTAATTATTCCTTTAAGAAAAACAACTAGTATCAGTTTTTCATTGTGTTGATCCCTACATGTAATGGCGTGGTTGATCGTTAGTACCTGTCTTGCTGTTCACATAGTTCGAGTTCGATACCCGGTTTTAATCTCAGAAAAACCTTTTTGAGTTCAACCTGTTTGAAATGGTACTTTAGCCAAGTTTATGTGCATGTGTGTGTGTGTGTGTGTGCGTTTGTCTGTTCCCGTGTCTGTGTGTGTGCGTGTATGCGTGTGTGGAAGAGAGAGAGAGAGAGGTGGGGGTTGGTGGGGAATAAAGTCGACTGGGCATGGTGTAAAACCCCCATCTCTTCATATACCTTAGGTATTTTGAATCGTTTAACACTATTTTGCCTTTTGTATGCATATCATCTAAAATAATCTAAATTTAGATTTAACTATTTCCAGATTTAAGAAAAATGTGCCTACATTAAGTATTCAGTCCACTTCACCAAGATCTAAGGCTATTAAAAAAATAAATCATCTCCAAAATAGACCGACATTTATTCGAAAAAAAAAATAGACATCCACTGACGTAATAGGACGGGCTTGAGTTAGTTACCGCATCACCAGGGGGTCGCCCGGGGTCGGACCAGACTGCCAGAGTGTGCAGCAGTACTTCCTGAAGTCTGAGAGACCCCCCACCCCACCCCCACACCCATCCCCTCCCCCCTCTCGAGATGATGAGGGACAGGCATGCCACTGCCATACCAAACCACCCTCAAATCAGGCGAACGTTAATCTAATCTGAAATCTTCGGGATTTCCCGTTTTTTTTTTCTTCTCCCATAAGCGGGCAAGAAAAATCAATGGTTGGAAGCGAATTTTTTTTTAGTGGGATATATGGAAACAGAATAAAACTTCGCAAAGCAAACGTTTGACCATAATATCCGGTGTCTTCATTCTTCATACAAGAAGAGGTTAGACATTATTCCAAATTAGAGCCATTGGTATGTTTGATTATTTAAAAAAAAATGGTTAGATTAAAGAAAATCATAAAACTAAGTGGATTTTTATTATTTTTTGGATCATCATTTTAGAAAAAAAAATACAATATTTCTAAAGAACAAGGCAAAAAAAAAAAAACAACAAAAACAGCAACAACAAAAAATAAAAAAAAATATACATGAGAAAATAAAAATCAGCGTTTTATTTCCCTTTGCCTAAGCTTTGAATAACTTTAAACTAAATTACCACTGTATTGAACAGCGTGATTGATACTTACGTAAATAAATATAGACGGCCAGCGTGTTACTTACATAAACAAATATAGACGGCCAGCGTGATACTTACGTAAATAAATATAGACGGCCAGCGTGATACTTACGTAAATAAATATAGACGGCTAGCGTGATACATAAACAAATATAGACGGCCAGCGTGATACTTACATAAACAAATATAGACGGCCAGCGTGATACTTACGTAAACAAATATAGACGGCCAGCGTAATACTCACACAAACAAATATAGACGGCCAGCGTGATACTTACGTAAATAAATATAGACGGCTATTGTGATACTTACGTAAACAAATATAGACGGCCAGCGTAATACTCACACAAACAAATATAGACGGCCAGCGCGATACTTACATAAACAAATATAGACGGCCAGTGTGATACTTACATAAACAAATATAGACGGCCAGTGTGATACTTACATAAATAAATATAGACGGTTAGTGCAGGGGTCGGCAACCTTTTGAGCGGGAAGAGCCAAAAGTTACAATTTACATAAGTTCCCAGTTTTTAAAGAGCCACTAACATGTTTATTTCAATATTTTGGCATTTGATTAGGATTAGATATATACTTTTGAATTTTGATTTGAGATAAATAGCTTTAAATATGAAAGAATATTTATAATTAAAAAGCATTACTAATATTTCGCACTAAACATATTCAAGTATTTTACCTAGCTCTGCTAGGATAAAATTAGTAATCAAATAATATAACTATACGACTATCCCAAATCCAATTTAGGAGCCAATGACTTTTTTATTCTTTCTTTACGGGCATCACCGGCTCAGGAGGTGTCCCGCATAGCCAAGCAGCCCTAAACACGGTCAACTCCGACTACTGGCTTGGGTATCTTCTGCCTACGGTTCTCATCGGGCTTATCTTGCTACCCACTGAGCGCAGGGTAAACTCGTACCCCACCGTGGGAAGCTAATAACTTAAAAAAAACAAAACACGTCACTTAGGTCAAATTAATGCATACTGATCGATAGAGGAATGCATTCTGAATAAGAATAATATTCCTCATTTAACGATTTTCGAAAAAGTCGGCAGTACCACGAATGGAACCTTCGCCACGGGGCGAGCTACAGGACTGTTGTGGGTCTGGTGCCCAAGCGGCTGTCAGCTGTTCGTATCCTTTCTGCCTCCCCTACTATCATTGTTCTCTGATGAGTGTTAGTATCCTTTTTAAAGTTGTTTTTCTTTACAATAATTTTACTGCGTTTTGAAAATAATATAAAATAATTATTAATATGTGTGCATGAAACTGGAGACCCGCATCTTGACATCTAAAGAGCGCATGCGGCTCGCGAGCAAGTTGCCGACCCCTGGTGTTTACACTATTCATTCATTTTTATGTTACCCTACAGAGTAGGGCTTGAAAAATAGTCATTTAGACTCATTATTATGTTCCTCTCCACGGAAATCTTTAGTAAAAGGCGAAAGATTTACGCGTTGTGAAGAGAAACCAGAGTAACTGGACAAGGCATTGATAACGAAGACTACGATTAACAGTTCATAGAAAAATATGGTTTTATAAAAATGAATGTACCCTATTGTTTAATATAGTTTTATAAATAATACATATGTATTACTTGTAAAGTTTACTAAACAATATTGTTATTCTATAAAATAATTTGTTGTGATCATATACTAACATATTTGTATAAAACGTTTATTTTAAAACTTTAATAAGATACTATTGGGTTATGTCCCTTGAATAATCTCCCTGCTTATTTTAATATGAAGTGGTGTGGTTGAATGTTAGACAATTTATAATTTATCTTTTAAGTATTTATAAATCGAACCCGAACGAATAGTTTAAAATATACACAAATCTTTTCAGTCTATTGAACTTTGGATTATTAATAACATTTATAGACTATTACAGATTCAAGTTACATTTTTAAAGACGTTTTAATAAAGAAACAGTTTTAATTGAAGTATCTACTTATTCAAATAATTTAGAGCCACGAATTTTGTCTACTAGCCTTTACCATAGGCTACAGGCTAGTGTGATACTTACATATACAAATATAGACGGCTAGTGTGATACTTACATATACAAATATAGACGGCTAGTGTGATACTTACATATACAAATATAGACGGCTAGTGTGATCAGAGGCGTAGCGACACTTCCCCGGGGACAAACTTTTCGATTTGCACCCCCCCCCCCCCTCGAGATTTCGATTTGCTCCCCCCCCCCCCCTCAAACTTTCGATTTGCACCCCCCCTCGAGATTTTTATTTGCATCCCCCCCCCCTCCCTCAAACTTTCAATTTGCACCCCCCCTCAACCTTTCAATTTATTTTTCCAACCCATTTTGGCGCCCCCTAAGCTCGGCGCCCGGGGACATATGTCCCCCCCCCCCCCGCCCCCCCTCGCTACGCTACTGAGTGTGATACTTACATATACAAATATAGACGGCTAGTGTGATACTTACATATACAAATATAGACGGCTAGTGTGATATTTACATATACAGATATAGACGGCTATTGTGATACTTACATATACAAATATAGACGGCTAGCGTGATACTTACATAAACAAATATAGACGGCTAGCGTGATACATAAACAAATATAGACGGCTAGCGTGATACTTACATATACAAATATAGACGGCTAGTGTGATACTTACATAAACAAATATAGACGGCTAGCGTGATACTTACATAAACAAATATAGACGGCTAGCGTGATACTTACATAAACAAATATAGACGGCTAGCGTGATACTTACATAAACAAATATAGACGGCTAGCGTAGCGTGATACATAAACAAATATAGACGGACAGCGTGATACTTACATAAACAAATATAGACGGCTAGTGTGATACTTACATAAACAAATATAGACGGCTAGCGTGATACATAAACAAATATAGACGGACAGCGTGATACTTACATAAACAAATATAGACGGCCAGGGTGTCAAGTACTTTGTATGGACCATGCCCAGAATTTGTGGCATATGCCCGTTTCGGGCACCAGCAAACAGCAGCCTGCAGAAAAACAAGAAAAAGTTTGTAAGAACATCAAGGTGTGACAGGTGAGATAATCACACAAACACCATGATAAAGTAAAACATGAAAGAAAATGGAAGAACTTTATGATTGGTGAGATAATCACACAAACACCATGATAAAAATAAAATAAGAAAAAGTATGTACGAACTTCATGGTATCACAGGTGAGATAATCACGCAAACACCATGATAAAGTAAAACATGAAAGAATATGGAGGAACTTTATGGTATGATTGGTGAGATAATCACACAAACACCATGATAAAGTAAAACATGAAAGAATATGGAAGAACTTTATGGTATGATAGTATTGATAGGTGAGATAATCACACAAACATCATGATAAAGTAAAACATGAAAGAATATGGAAGAACTTTATGGTATGATAGGTGAGATAATCACACAAACACCATGATAAAAATAAAATAAGAAAAAGTATGTAAGAACTTCATGGTATCACAGGGGAGATAATCACACAAACACCATGATACAAATAAAAAAATCAAACAAAATCAGAGGAATGGCTTACCTGGAGTGACCCATAATGGAGGCGTTTAAGGCACCGATCGAGGTCAAGGCTACAAAAACGGACACCAGAGGGACGAGGGGGCTGTACATCCGGTTCATGAAATCCTGGGAAGGAAAACGTCACAGTTTTAGTTTCACGATGAGCGGAAAGTAAATTACCCTTTCTTACCTGACGGTTCTTAGGCAGTGGCGTAGACAGGGGGGGGGGGGGGTTAGGGGGGGTCATAACCCCCCTCCATAGACGACTCGGTATATATAAAGTATGAGGGGGGGGGGGTGCACATCGAAAGTTTGAAGGGGGGGGTGCAAATCAATAGTCTGAGGGGGGGTGCAAATCGAAAGCTTGTCCCCGGGTAAAAATTGGAACCCCCCTTGAGACGATCCTGGCTACGCCACTGTTCTTAGGGGTAAGTGAATTAGCGTTCACTTATTTTAGTGAACTTGGTTTAAAAGGAGATAGTGTGGTCAGCACTATACCTAACTATGTTTACTTATTTATAGTTGATTGTTTTTTTTTTCAAAAAAAAAAAGGAAAAGTGACGGTACTTTATGAGGCTAGTTATAATGAGAACAGTAGGTGCGTGTTATAATTATGCGTCTTCAGCTATTAAACAAGGGACAACCGAGCTGGGAATATATTAAAATATGTGTAATATAGTGCATTTTGAAAATAAAAATCCTCCGGTTTCAGAAAAATTAAAATAACTAACTCTTTCATGTCATGGAATTAGTTCGTACTTGGAGGCGGGTTTAACACACGACACATTCAACGACGTGGTTGTCAGTTTTTTTTTTTGCTTCCTAACCCCCCGGAAAAAAAATCCGATTTGACGAAACCGCCTTCAGTACATTCGGTTTTCAGCACCGGAATTCTCTTCTGTCAATTGACATTTGACATTTGGCATTTCCTAACCGTTACTCGTTCCCGGGTCAGCGTGTACTCGACCCAGCAGACGGCGCCACTTGTTCGAAGAACGAAGCACTCCATGTTGGCCCGGGCCACGAAGAACGTTAATCGCATTACCACGGGCCTTAACTCGTCATAATAAATGTCTCGAGAGTCGCGGCCCCTGGCGATACGGTGGGTGTGATTCCGTCCGGTCATCTCACGTGAGGTTTGACCTCATTGTTTGTGGTTATAAATAGCACCCACGTGATGTTTGACCTCATTTTCTATGGCTATAATTAGCACTTGGTAGTGCAGTAGAATCAGGGCTTAAGATAATAGGTTTCTCTTTTAACGAAAACCTTAATGAGAGTCTAAATCAACTACTATAAAACAAATTTGGCGTTGAGTCATCATCCATAAAGGGAAATAATCCCATAGACAGACTTAAGCTTAGGTGGATAGACAATAAGACTCTGATAGCACTAATACACCCTGTCACTAGTGGTATATGAGATGTTTATTACATATAAAGTATTTGTAATATGTCAAATGTTTTGTAAATAAAATATATCAAATATCTGTTGTAAAAAAAAGGAGACAGACATACGAGTCTAGACATGGAAGAAGAAGAAAGCAGACTTGTCTGTGGAAGAATGCGGTGAAGCAAGCCAAACCCCTCCATGGGCTGTAGGGACCTACAGCTGTAGATATATATTAATGGGTCGATGATAAATCGTAGTCAGTGGTCACAACCCTACACAACAGACACCAAGTGGCAGTTGATACTTCTGCTTATGTAAACGTTATGGGATCGAACGTGGTCGAACGGTAGAGCGTTTGGCTGCTAGCCAGAAGGTTTCGTGTTCGGATCTACGGATTTGTGACTGTAGGGCGTCCGTGAGTCCACCCAGCTCTGGGAATCTGACTTAAGTTTATTAAAAGTAAAGGCAGGTGGGCACAGTGCTGACTACACTACCAGTTCATATTCCGAGTTCATATCAACTCTACTTCATCTGCCTGAGGGTCACTAGGTCTTTAAAAGTTTGTTTTATTTGTGTCAAATTATAATTTAAATTGTAACTCAAATTATAATTTAAATTTAATTTTTTTTTAAAAACTAACTTGTAAGTTGTGTTGTTTACACACTACTTCTATAAATAACAGTTAGTTCACAAATGTTCTATTTTTAACCTTCCATTTCACGTCTTAATTACCGTGCTAATTGTGATTACTCCCAATCCAGCCCTCCCGCCGACAATATAATTATGCTACAATTAAAACCACACTTTAATTAGTAATGAAAACATAATTTTCTCTTAGATCAACCTAACCAATTACAATGACCGAGTTAAATTTTTAAAAATATTTTTTTCTAATGAATCTCTTGAATTGCCTGAATCATTAGACAAAGATCATAGGTAACATTAAAATACAGGTCAACCCATTTTAGAAAGTAAGTAGAATCGATAAAATAGTAGATTATTACAGTCAAATTATAGGTTATGGATTTACAGCTGCATGTATTTGCAAAACATGTACAGACACAGGCGCTGGCTCCAAACCCATACTCATGTGCTGACTCCATACACACACTCACAGGCGCTGACTCCATACCCACACTTACATGTACTGACTCCATACCCACACTTACAGACTCCATACCCATACACACAGGTGCTGACTCCATACCCACACTTACAGGTACTGACTCCATACCCACACTTACAGGTACTGACTCCATACCCATACACACAGTTACTGACTCCATACCCATACACACAGGTGCTGACTCCATACCCACACTTACAGGTACTGACTCCATACCCACACTTACAGGTACTGACTCCATACCCATACACACAGTTACTGACTCCATACCCATACACACAGTTACTGACTCCATACCCATACACACAGGTGCTGACTCCATACCCACACTTACAGGTACTGACTCCATACCCACACACCTCTGACCCCCCCCCCCTCTCCGACAGTTTAAAGTTTTGTTTTTGACGTGCAAAAAGCAAAAAATAATCACGTCGTTGGATAGCTTCTAAATTATCAATACTAAAATTTATTTTATAGCAATTTATAAAAGTAAAACTAAAGTCTATAAATGCCGAAGATCGTGTTTTCTAGGAACCAAATATTGTGTCCAGGGACCTACTTTGTCGTGAACGGGTTTTGAACACACGAATTTTGCAGTTAGCAATCGCGTGTTTAACCACTAGACCACGCCGTCCCCTCCTACAATACTCTCTCGGGGCAAGACTTTAACTAACAGAAATGTCGATAATCTATATATATAATTCTCTTCTTGGAGACGTTAGAAAACAAGCTGTAAGCGCGCCTAGCAGTCCCCTTTCTTCCTCTCTTGGCATATCGCAACCTCCCCCACCCCCACATGGTCTGGTGAGCTGTGGTTCATGCCAAATGTTTACAATCGTACAGCCGGGTTTAGTGACGCCTATTAGGGGCAGATAATTTAGTTTGAAAATATTTTAAACTTAGGGCAGGTAACTAAGAGGAAGCTGCTTTCACGGGGGGTGGGGGTGTAGGTTAGGGGTTGGGGTTGGGGGAAATGAGGGTGTGTGGGGGGGGGTATCGTCCTCAACGGCCTACTGATAGTATTTTAAAGCAAATATTTTCAGTGGCAGTGTTGATACTGTCGAATTCACACATTATGAATGACTGAAAAGTAGAAAATAAAACAACTAAATATCGGCGTATGATACGCCGCGGGTCGGCTCGTTCTGAATACTACCAAAGTTCTCGATTCTATGGTATATACATTGACTACGGTTGTTTCAATAATACCAATATTCTCGGATCTATGGTTTATTCCTGGACTAAGTCAAGTCTCAATACTGCCAATATACTCTAATCTATGATTTATTCCTTGACTTAGGTTCTCAATGCTAACAATGTATAGAGATTCTATGAAATATTCCTCGACTGGAGCCAAACCATCTTAAGTCTTTAGTTTGCATCTAGTCCTATAAAGGCCATTTTAGGTCTGTCACATATTTTCTTAAATCTTGTCTCATTTTACGTTGTTGTATCGTTTCGCTGTATGGCTACGTCCTATCCATCCACACTACCCAGTGGCGTTGGTGCGCGGACCTTTGACCACAGGTGCTTTGACCATAGGGGGTTTGACCATAGGGGGTTTGACCATAGGGGGTTTGACCACAGCGGAGCTTTGACCATAGGGGCTTTGACCATAGGGGGTTTGACCACAGCGGGCCTTTGACCATAGCGGTGCTTTGACCATAGGGGGTTTGATCATAGGGGGTTTGACCATAGGGGGTTTGACCACATGTGTTTTCTCAGCAGAGGGTCTTTGATCACAGGTGGTCTATCAACTGGTGTTTGATCACAAGCGCTGTGTCCGGCTTTGGTGCTAGGCCTCATAGATTTATTTTAAATATAAATGAAACACAAATAATGCTACATATAACACGTTTCACAAATAAATAATGTAGATGTACTTGAAAATACATAGCATATATAAAGGATAAAAAATGATACAAAACTTGCCAACAATATAGTCAAAGATGTAATACATAAAACGGTTATCTAAATGACAGATGTACTATAGCACGCAAATATGTCAGTACATCTGTTTGACCATATGTCCAAGGTTTTGACATAGAGTAGTTTAGATCAATAGATGACTTGTATTTATACATGATGATTTAACATATTATTACATCATGTCGAAATTTAAAATATAATTTAGCAACTTTTAAAATAAATCCTTACCATATATGGACAGCATTGGACAAACCACCTGAGATATAAAAAAAACCTAAGTGGACAAAACACCTATGATCAAAGCCGGACGCAGCGCTTGTGATCAAACACCAGTTGATAGACCACCTGTGATCAAAGACCCTCTGCTGAGAAAACACCTGTGGTCAAACCCCCTATGGTCAAACCACCTATGATCAAACCCCCTATGGTCAAAGCACCGCTATGGTCAAAGCCCCGCTGTGGTCAAACCCCCTATGGTCAAAGCCCCTATGGTCAAAGCTCCGCTGTGGTCAAACCCCCTATGGTCAAACCCCCTATGGTCAAAGCACCTGTGGTCAAAGGTCTTAGGACCGTGGCGTTACTAGGTGGGGAGCCACCCGGTGCGGTAAGCGGGGATGTCACCCCACCCCCTACCAACAATTGTGCATTATCGGTCTGCTGTCACCCCTCTTTCCTACCATTTTATTTTTTTAACTGGGTAAAGCATGATATGATTTTGACGGTAATTTTACGATTATTTCAATTTTGGTGTCAACCCTGAAAATGGTGTCACACGTTCTGCACCCCCCCCCCCCCCATCACGCTCCCATATTGTGAATTGTGACGCTACTGACACTACTTTTTAAAAAAAATCTAATTATCGTTACATAATTAAACAATATAATACTTCGTTAATGTCAGTTTTTTTTCTTACTTAACCTTTGCTAATGTCTATCTCTTCCCTCCCGTATCCCCACCCCCACCCCCATCCCACTCCTTCTTATTTCAGTAAAACAAAACTGATGTTGAAAGCGTATCCCGAAAACAAGAGACTGCGCAAGGTCTGACCTTAAAACACGAACACAACCCTGACGGTAAAGACGAAACTTCTAGATCTTGTGCTGACTCCCCATCTCTTCTCAGTGGGGAGTAGATGATGTATCTGATGATGTATCTGATGATGTATCTCCTGTCCTATCAAATATTTATCATTCATGTCACCACGTAGACAAACTCTAGTTTCTGTCATTGAGGTTCTATTTTTAGATTTGTCTCGAACAAGGAAATTAATACAACCATAAGATCAAGACGTCTGGTTTAATATTTCATCAAAAACCTATTTCAACTTAAACAAGATACTTTTAACTAAGTTTTAAATTATATAAAAAAAGAGATAATTTCAAATCATTTTTAGAATTCGATACGATTTTATATGGGCTCTAGATGTTAGATGAAATTAGGAATGATGGTATTTATTAAAAAAACAAGTTCACGTGTGTCTGGTTGCCATAGTAACCAGCCAGCCCACACTTGATACCAGCTATTGACCAGAGCTAGTTGGCTGCGTGGCCAAGAGATAGAGCTCTTGATTGTATTCCCGGGGAGTAGAGTTCGGTTATCAGAGAGAAATAGTTAACGTGTATGCTAGCTAGAGTAAAAGTGTTCAAAAACCGCTTTAGTTGTAAACACTCAACTCGATCTAATTGTTAACTGAAACCAAATGCCTGATAATACCACTATGACCGTTACCAGTTGGCCCACCCACACCCTCCCCTAGAAAGAAGACAAAGTGGATAGAACTCACACAAGTAACATAGAAAAGATCAGTTGTCAATGTAACATAAGCAGCCGAAATGTCGTGAGCCCAACTTGTAAGAATTACTTACAACCGAATACGATTAATATGTGTGTTTGCGCCCCAATGCTCCACTAGGGGTCCACAGTAATGATGATGATGATGATGTGATGATGATGATAATGACGATGATGATTATTATTATGATGATCATGACTGTAATAATAATAATGATGATAATAATGATGATGATGATGATGTTGATGATGATGATGATGATAATGATGATGATGATGATGATAATGATGATGATGATGATGATGATGATAATGATGATGATGATGATGATGATGATGATGATGATGATGATGATGATCATTATGATAATAATAATGATAATTATGATAATAATGATGATGAGGATCATGATAATGATAATGATGATTGCTGGTAGACTCTATCCTAAAGTGGATGTTTGTTACCCCTGCAAGTCGCTCCTCCCCTAGTGTCAATGACCAACATCAAAGCTTCCAGCTAAAATGACCTAGTGTAAAGTTCAAAGACCTGAGCCAGTCACTACCCGTAATTTGATCTCGCAGCATCAACTTTACTCGGTCATTATTTACACAATTATTTTTTTAATTTGGTTATCTATTAGTACTGGGATTATGGTTTAAATTGACATGACTGATACAGGATTCAGAGCGAGTGGGTCTATTTGTGATATAAAACTTGCGAAGTGAATTTATTTTATTTAAGTAGAGGTTCTTATACTGGATATTAGGCGAAATAAGGGATCGGCGAAGTCGAGTCGGTAAAGTTCATGGCTGCTAAACTGAAAATTCTCCAGTTCGAACCCTCGGACAGATGAGGTTCGTTAGCTGGGGACAGTTGCTCTTCTAGGAGAGACAACTCCTAAATCAAACTAATTTTTTCTTGTAGTTTGTTCTCGGTTGGACAAACGCTATGGAAGCAAATCCAAAAAGAAAAGCAGGCTGAAATCGGAGTCAATGGCCTCAATTGCGCTTAACCAGTTTACACGTATACTAAATTGTGTTAGGGGGAATACTTTCCAACACTAGAATTAAAAAAGAACTTTTCCATTAGTTTGGGAACCGCTGTTTTAGATCGCTACAAATATCCTATACTTAGCAGTGCACTAAACGTATGATGTACTCTGTTTTAACTTTTCCCATTAGTTGTGGGTGCTAATGGACGTATTAACACTAATTAATTGATACCAATCTACGTTTTGTATCTAGTACCATATTGGGGTGGGGTTGTGGAGGGGGTGAGGATGGGGAGGGGGTGGGATGTGGAGGGAGAGAGATCGCAACTGAAATAAGTACTGGATAAGTTCCCCCACACTAAAGCAGAGGATACTCCCCCCCCCCTCTCCCCTCCAAGGCACGAAAGCTGTTTTAGTTTGGATGTCGCATTGTGCTAATACATTTAGGTTGTGTACTTTAGGATAACACGGTTTCACAAGTAATGTGCTAACTGCAACACGTTCGTCATTACACGTCATCTATACATACACATGCCAACAAGTGCGGATGCGAACAATAATAACAGATGTCAACAGTGAATACAAATGCCAACAGTGAATACAAATGCCAACAGTAAATACAAATGCCAACAGTAAATACAAATGACAACAGTGAATACAAATGCCAACAGTAAATACGAATGCCAACAATGTTTACAGATTTCAACAAGAAATACAAATGTCAACATTAAGTGCAGATGTCAACATTATGTACAGATGTCACCAATATGTACACATGTCAACAATAATTAGAGATGTCAAAAGTAAGTTATACGTTAACAAAAATGTACAGATGTAGAGAAAATATGTTAACCTATATCTCACATTTACATAAACACATATGCCATCTGAAACATAGATGTCATCTTTTACACACAAGTCACATGAAGCATACATGCACTATAATACCCATTTTAGTTTCTTTTTTTTTTTTGCATTCACAATTGTTGTTAGCTATTTGAACAATGTTTTTTTTTGTCTTGAGTTGAATATTTTCGTGTTTTTTAGTATTTTTAAAACTAATCTTTTCTTTCTTGCTGTTTAACGATTCGTCCGAATTCTCAAATTACTGTTGATATTTAGGAAGTGGTATTAAATATTCACGTGACATTTGGCCGCAGTTTCGAGTTTCTTTTGATGATTTTGAGTTAAAGGTAAATCTTTATTTGAGGAATTAAAAAACATTAAAACGTTTTTGAATATATTGTTCAACATATTCCGTTTCGAATTTTCCAATTTTTTAATCTCTATTTTTATTTTGGAGTACAACACAGGTTATAGTCAATGTATGTGTAATCAAGGTAACATTTAAATGCCAATGACCTCGGTAGGTCATGTGTAAAGGTCACTTACAAATGACACTTTATGAAATGAACTAAAAGGTAATAACTCTAGTTTTATGACAGCTTACGGAAGTGATAGTTTACATCACTGACTCAAGAAGGTCAAAAGAAGATCTTAAGCAAAACTAGACTCACCATAGTGACAGTTTAGGTCACTGACCCAAGAAGGTCAGAAGGTCTTTAGCAAAACGAGACTCACCGAAGCGACAGCAGGGGATGCGATGACCTCAGCAGGCGACAGCAAGGTCAAGTAGGCCACATTGGTCAGGATGTACTTGGAGATAACGATGGCGAACGAGATGTAGACGGACCGGGGCGGGTCTCTGAGGGGTAGAGTGTAAACATGGTAAGTGGTTGAAAATCAAGTGGATGGGGGGGGGGGGGGTACTTAAAAACTGGGATGGGAATGGGTGGGGTCGGTAAAGAGGTTTGAGGGTAATAGTAAACACATTGTAAGGTGGTAGAGATTGGTTGGATGGGATAGCGCATGATTGCTAAACTCCACAAGTCCCGAGTTCGGACCCAAGGGTAGTTGAAGCTCGTTAGCTGGGGGTCAGTAACACATCTAGAGATTAGCAGCGAATACTTTTACTCTGTCCCAGGCGTTGAGGGGGGGGGGGGGATAGCTAGAGAGTTGATGCGATTATTTTCATAGTGGTTCAGGTTTATCCGTGGATACTTGAAATATTTGGGGTTGGTGTAAGCGAGTGGGTGGTAGAAGGGAAAAAAAAAGGGGGGGGGGGGGTGGGGGTTCTGAGGATTAAAGTAAATACACCGAAAGTAATCATAGATTAAAAGTGAATACGAAAGGGGGGGGGGTGAGGTAGGAAGGTCGGGGTCCGAGGGTTTTAGTAGGTGGATGAGTGATTAACTTTGGATACTTAAAAATAATCTATGGGTCGTGTTGAGGGCATACATGGATAATGGTCTGGATTGGGTAAAAAAAGTTTTTTTAAAAAATCATAAAACTTAGTGATAACTGTCTTTTAAAAAAAATAAATGACTTTTCTTTTTATTATACACCATCTTTATAGATCTTTTAGCACCGATTCCAAAGATGGTAAACAATGTCGTGATAGAGGTTTACCTGGCCGGGTCTTTGATTTCCTCCAGTAATGTCGTCATGACCTGCCAGCCGCCGTAGGAAAAGATGGAATAAAAGATGGCGACAGCGAACCTGCCTGGTTCCTGGGTGGTGTTCTGGAAAGGCGCGTCGAAGTTCTCGTTCTCACCTGTAACACGAGGATAATCCTTAGGATAATCTGGGTGTGATGGGGATTAGGATAATCCTTAGGATGATGTGGGTGTGATGGGGGATTAACATAATCCTTAGGATAATCTGGGTGTGATGGGGATTAGGATAATTCTAAGGATAATATGGGTGTGATGGGGATTAGGATAATTCTAAGGATGATCTGGGTGTGATGGGGATAAGGATAATTCTAAGGATAATCTGGGTGTAATGGAGGATTAGCATAATCCTTAGGATAATCTGGGTAAGATGGGGATTAGGATAAGCTTTAGGATAATCTGGATATGATGGGGATAAGGATAATTCTTAGGATAATCTGGTGTGATGGGGATTAGGATAATCTTTAGGATAATTTGGGTGTGATAGGGATTAGGATAATCATTACAATAATCTGGGTGTGACTGGATGGGGATTTGGATAATAAATGATAATCTGGTTTTGATGGGGATTAGGATAATGCTTAGGATAGTTTTGGTCTGTTGTGGGGGGATTAAGATAATCATTAGGAGAATCTGGGAGAGTGTGGGATTATGATAACCATTAAATTAATAAGTATGTGTTAGGGATAAGGATAATCCTTAGGATAACCTGAGTGTAGGGATGATCGTTATCATTAACTTTAAAAGTGAGTTTGTGGGAACAGTTAGTTATTAAAAATGCTTTGAGGGATGGTCAGTGTAATCTTAAAGAAACTATTCGGTGTGATACACGGATAATCATTAAGATACTCAAAGGATAAGCTTAGATAGTTTGATAGTGTGCACACGCCAAGAAAATGTACGTGTCTGAAATTAATCCTCGTGATGATTTGAGTGTCTCAGCCTTGAGAAAATACTAATTATAATCCACGTGCACGAGTTCATTAACAAGCGTCAGAAATACAAACCAACGATTTAAGAGAGAAACGACTCGAACGATTTTTCCATAACTAGCCGTCTCGCTTTAAAATGGGCGATAAATAATAATCAAGGGAAACAACCAAGAAAAAAAACAACTTGTGCTGTGAAATATTTTCTTCCTTGTCAAGCAGTGGAACAGAAGTAGAATTTATTCAGAATCTATTCTCAAATATTTAATACCATATACTAAAGTTAAGTGAAGATTTTTTTCCGTCGTTTAAAATTTCACATTTTTAAAACTAAGATAAACGTAAATAAATAGTAAAAGTTATTTATTATTATTTTTGGGAAAAATGAAATAGCCTTGAGGTTTAGTTCCAGATTTTATTCAATAAATCTAGAGGTATAAACTGTCTTTACCTTGCAGTTTAAAGATTTAGATCAGGGGTCGGCAACCTTTTGAGATGGAAGAGCCAAAAGTTACAATTTTCAAAATTTCCCAGTTTTTAAAGAGCCACTTACATTTTAATTTCAATATTTTATTATTTGATTAGGACTAAGTAAATAAATGCCCCCCCCCCACCCCGAACGAAATTATATAGAAAATATATAATTTTAACAGTGCCCCCCCCCCCCCCCCCGAAAATTTCAATTACACCCCCGGAGAAAACAGTGTGGAAGAAACACTGTTTACGGATATCACCGGCTCAGGAGGTGTCTGCCATTATCCAGGCAGGCCTCAACACGGCTAACTTTGACTAACTGGCTTGGATACCGGTTTGATTACCGTGTATCGGTCGCTTCTGTCATTTGGTTCTCACTAGACTTATCTCCCACCCCACTGAACGAAGGGTAAACTCGTACCCCATAGTCCAGTACACGGCTCAACAATAGGAAGCTAATAGCTAAAAAAAAAACTACGTCACTCAGCTCAAATTAATGATTACTGACACATATGGAAATGCATTCTGAATAAAATTACATTCCCATTTAAAAACATTCGAAAAGTCGGCACTTGGGCAGTTGCAAGCATGGGATTGTTGCCACGGGGCTGTGGGGCTGGGCCTGATGCCCAAGCTGCTGTCAGCTGTCCGTTTACTTTCTACTGCACATATTCTCATGTTCTCTGATGATTGTTTTAATTCTGTTTAAAGTTGTTTTTCTTCACATTATGATATTTAATATGAGTTTTGAAAATGAAATAATATAACTATTAATATTTGTGCAAGGAGCTGGAGAGCCGCATCTTGACGGCAAAAGAGCCGCATGCGGCTCGCGAGCCGCAGGTTGCCGACCCCTGATTTAGATCATGTATCATTAAGAATAAAGAGGGACAAAGGCTAATCAACACAAACCAAATTTCTTTACAAAATTGCTGGTAGATCCATTACAGCAGTTCTTAAATGGCGTTAAAAAAAAAATAAAATGAAACGACGGTATTCGTTTGAGACGGGGTTTTTATTTTTTATTTTTTGCAGTGACTTTTTTCTGTGTAAATTTTGCTTCGGTTTTCGTTGATTTTTTTTTCTTTGTTTTCGTCAATTTCAAATTTTCTCGATTGTTTACGAGCTGATCTGTATCGGTGTGTAATAAATATTGCAACTTTTCTTCACGAATCGCTCGTTTGATTTATCTTCATTGCGTTTATATTGTTTTTATTATTTTTTGCTTTGTCTGCCGATAAAGATTATTGAAAGCTTTATGAAACGACACAACAATTGTTTTAATGTAAAAAATTAAACTAATTATCTAACGGTTTTTGCGAACTTTAGTTTTATAAAAAAAACTCGCGTAATTGAACGTAAAAAAATGTATAACAGATTTCCGGTGGATAGCGATCAGTTGAGTTATGGGATCAATAACCATATTGTTTTTAATTTCCGGGATGTTAAGCGAGATTAAAATTTTTATGTGCTAGCCAATAAAGCATGTATTTTGTACTGACTATTCTTCTTCCGACTGCTTTTGTATTTCCGACTACCTCTTGTATTTCTGACTGCCTCTTGTATTTCCGACTGCCTCTTGTATTTCCGACTGCTTTTGTATTTCCGACTGCCTCTTGTATTTCCGACTGCTTTTGTATTTCCGACTACCTCTTGTATTTCTGACTGCCTCTTGTATTTCCGACTGCTTTTGTATTTCCGACTACCTCTTGTATTTTCCGACTGCCTCTTGTATTTCCGACTGCCTCTTGTATTTCCGACTGCCTCTTGTATTTCCGACTGCCTTTTGTATTTCCGACTACCTCTTGTATTTCCGACTGCCTCTTGTATTTCCGACTGCCTCTTGTATTTTTGACTGCCTCTTGTATTTCCGTTTGACGCTTGTAATTCCGGTTACCTCTCCGCTCTTGTGTATTTCCGACTGCATTTTGTTTTTCCAACCGACTCTTGTATTTCCGATTGCTTCTGATATTTCCGACAGTTTTTTGTAATTCCGACGGCCTTATGTTTCTTCGACTGACTCGCATAGTTGCGGACGCCCTATGTATTTCCAGCTAGCTAGTGATATCCCTTACGACCAATGTTATTGCTGACTATTCATTAGCACAGTGTTCACCAAAGCTAGGTAGAACCAAACTAGAACAAAACATTAGCTCACGCAACAAGGCTACCAGTCCCAAAACTATACTGTCATCGATACTGAGGTAATCTATAGAATAATAGAGATACACTACAGATGATATCTTTTACCTGTCGTACGATGGTGGATAAACCTGACGTAACTCACCTGTCGACTGTGATCTCGTATATTTAACATCGATGACGTCACTCAACTGTGGCGGGTGGTTCTATACTTAACATCGATGACGTCACTTAACTGATAAAAGTGATTTCCTATACCCTACGTCGATGACTTCATTCACCTGTAGCAGGTGATACCTAATATTCAACATTGATGACGTCACTTACCTGTGGCAGGTGATTCCTAAAATTTAACATCGATGACGTCACTTACCTGTGGCGAGGTTGTAGATGCCAGAGACGATGATGATGAGGAGGACGATGATCTTGGAGCCGGACAGAAAGGTCTGGATCTTGGTGACGTACTTCATGTATACACAGTTCAACACCACCATGGTAACTAGGGAAAACAAAAGATTTTAGGTCAACACCACCATGGTAACTATGGAAAACAAAAGATTTTAGGTCAACATCACCATGGTAACTAGGGAAAACAAAAGATTTTAGGTCAACATCACCATGGTAACTATGGAAAACAAAAGATTTCAGGTCAACACCACCATGGTAACTAGGGAAAACAAAAGATTTTAGGTCAACATCGCCATGGTAACTAGGGAAAACAAAAGATTTCAGGTCAACACCACCATGGTAACTATGGAAAACAAAAGATTTCAGGTCAACAACACTATGGCAACTAGGGAAAACAAATCGTAAACATCAAAGTCAATCGTAAACATCAAAGTTTCAGTTCCGTTCAACCGATTTTTTCTGTTCTTGCAGCTTGAAAACATCTATTGTTTGTATACCGGAGGATGTTTTTCTTTAAGCCACCTCTTCAAATCACCTCTTTCAACCACCTCTTCAAATCACCTCTTTCAACCACCTCTTCAAATCACCTCTTTCAACCACCTCTTTCAACCACCTCTTTCAACCACCTCTTTCAACCACCTCTTTCAACCACCTCTTTCAACCACCTCTTCAAATCACCTCTTTCAACCACCTCTTTCAACCACCTCTTTCAACCACCTCTTCAAATCACCTCTTTTAACCACCTCTTCAAATCACCTCTTTTAACCACCTCTTCAAATCACCTCTTTTAACCACCTCTTCAAATCACCTCTTTTAACCACCTCTTCAAATCACCTCTTTTAACCACCTCTTCAAATCACCTCTTTTAACCACCTCTTTAAATCACCTCTTTTAACCACATCTTCAAATCACCTCTTTTAACCACCTCTTTAAATCACCTCTTTCAACCACCTCTTTAAATCACCTCTTTCAACCACCTCTTTAAATCACCTCTTTCAACCACCTCTTTAAATCACCTCTTTCAACCACCTCTTTAAATCACCTCTTTCAACCACCTCTTTAAATCACCTCTTTCAACCACCTTTTTAAATCACCTCTTTCAACCACCTTTTTAAATCACCTCTTTCAACCACCTCTTCAAGCCGACTCTGTGATTTTTAATCCCAGCTCACGAGACGTAGACAGTGTGGATTAAATTTCCTAAAATTACTTTTAATCCAGACGGTATTAGTATCTAAATTGTAAACAGTGGCGATAATCCGTTTACTTTTGGTCTAAGTCACGGTAACCTAACTAAACAAGCCCAAGTCGTTAAACTTTATAGGTAATTTATTACTCATACACACACACACGCACGCACGCACGCACTCAAGCACGTATGCACACAAACACACTCACACACATATATATATATGAGGGCTGTGTTGATCACCATGCACAGCCGTGCTCTCCTGCTCCAAGTGAGTCAGGTATCAATCACAGGGAGCGAAGGGCTGTTGAATTAAGCGCTTAGCCAGTTATCGTAGTTGTTGTTATTGTGATAGACTTAGGTATTAAAAAAAACATCTTGCAATCTATAAAGCTGATAAAGTCAAATGGTCTGTGTTGTCGCGTCGAAGTTTGACTGTCCGTTGAATAGAGTTTCTTTCAGAATCTTTTCATGTGGAGGGGGGGGGCAGCGTCCTTCAAAGCACGTCTACTTTTATATATAAAAAGCACGTCTATATTTATATATATATACAAATAGTATTTATCTATTTATCTATATAATTATATACGTATATATATATGTATATATATATACATATATATATATATATATATATATATATATATATATATATATATATATATATATATATATATATATATATATATATATATATATTGCCTGTCAAGCCTATAAAGAGCTGTTGTCTCGATACCTCCCACCACAGCCCCCCACCCCCCCCCCCTTATAAAGCAAAAAGAAAGTATGAGAATACAATAAGACACCGTTGACATATTGCTCATAATCTCTAGTTTGGGTGACAACTGTTTTAATCGTGTCAAGGATTCCTAGTCAAGATAAACAATACATGACGTCAGCGTCTATAAATAGATTCTACGAACGGTGTTGTTAAGCGTATCCGTAAGTCTCTACTGTGAAGGAAATGGGTCGGGGGGACACTTGAGAATATGCGGGGCAGGGGGCTGGTCACGAAAATGAAAACCGGAAAATTAAACGCATTGCTACGAACCCGGATGTAAAAAGAAAATAAAGCCGAGTCATGATTTGATAGCAAATATTTGAGTCACGCCTCCTTCTCAGAATAGTTATTAAAAAAATTGTTTTGTTTCTTGAATTTGAGACAACAAATTTTTTTCTTGTAATTTCTTCATATTATAAATGTTTTGGTAATTATTTTAGTCACGTAGACCGTCGTCTTCTCAGAATTCTTATTTACAAGATTTTCATTTCTTAAATTTGAGACTAAAGAGATTGAAAACAAATTGTACTTCCTTCACATTTTCAATTAAAATTAAAAAGTACAACTTTCAAATAATTAACAATAAGGAAGTTTGTCTCTTATTTAAAAATAAAGATAAGGGAAAGGAGATACCTATACACAAGTAGTTACATAGAAAAGGTGTATTCTAGTAGGTAACTGTGTGCGGAGGTGTTGTATGATCAGCATAACATCCATCTGTCTTCAATAGAAAATGTACCCATATATATATATATATATATATATATATATATATATATATATATATATATATATATATATATATACATATTTTAGTAAAAAGGTTATGATTTAGTATTTACAAATATTATAATGGTGTGATTTATTATAATATCTATTTCCTAAACCTGCAATAATAAACCGGGAGTGATCTCCCCTAAACTTTCTCGAATATTCTAATATAACACTACGTGGGATGACAACTCGGAATATAGACATGATTTTTGTTTACTTAAACTTTTAATAAATAGAATAAAATCTAGTAGAAAAAAGAATTGCGCACCAAGTGAACGCCAAAGCAAAAAGCGCATAATAGTGCGCAATATTATTAGTTCTTTATAAATTTACATGTGTTTTTTTGAGAAATCGGAAATAGAGTAAATTAGTACTTCCGGTCAACGGAAATTACTCAAAATTCGATAGAAGGTAGAGAATTAGGTCTTTTACTTACATTTGAAATTTCATTTATCTATCTGAAATAGTACTCAAGTTATAGGCTTTTAAAAACTTCAAAGTAGAAAAAGTACCACTTCCAGTTGTGGGAAATCGCTCAAAAGTTGATACGGATCTACGATTTTGATAAAATACCTATATATGAAATTTCATCAACCTAGCTGTAACAGTACTCAAGTAATCGTGTTTACACACAGACAGACAGACAGACAGACAGACACACACACAGACATACGGACAAGATTGCAAAATTATGTTTTTCCGTATCAGTGAGGTGTAAAACGTCGAGATTTGTAAAAATCTCGATTTTTTTTGCACGATTACAATACTTTCTCTATACTTCGTATATACGAGAAAGTAAAAAGGAATATATCGCTCTCCGCGAGTAAGCCCATGCCCTACTCTCTGATTTCCGGAATGCCTCGAGTTATGATTCGGTGACAATTTCCGACTGAAGCTCAGCCGGTAACTGACGTTCGCAACCAATCAGTGCCAAGCTTTCTATTAAGCCCGGAGATCACAGAAACTGCCGGAAGTTGCCGATGGAAACCGGGGTGACTGCAAAACGTTGGCGTGGTGAGGAAAAAAAAACAGAGTGTCATAGTCATAGCCTGCACGCGCTAAATCTGCACCGGAAACGAGTTAAAACTTTTCCCAGAATTCTAACGCAAAAAATAAGCAGTATTGATCTGTTAATTTCTGACGCGGGCTCATGGACTCAAATCTTAGTTTTAAATCTTTGGAAATGTACGAATGTAAAGGGTTAATACCTTGGTTTCTCCCCGATACGAATTTCGTTAAAAAAATAAATTGTTTCGGCATTAGAGAAATATTTTCTATTTGAGAAAATAAAAGTACATTTATATATATGTATACTTTATCAATTATTAAAAATACATATATAAAAATATATTTATATACATACATACGTATATACGAATACAAAATTTGTATTTGTATATACGTATCTATGTATATACTTATATTCGTATTTAATATGAATATAAGTATATGTATATAAGTATATATGGATATATATATATATATATATATATATATATATATATATATATATATATATATATATATATATATATATATATATATATATATATATATATATATATATATGTGTGTGTGTGTGTGTGTGTGTGCGTGTTTGTGTGTTTACGCTAAGTATTATTTTGTTAGTGACAATTCTAACATAAGAAATATTAATTTCTAAGTCGCGCCGTCATTTTCGGTTTGTCGACAGCAATGCTCTGGAAAAAGAGAACCGAAAATAACTTTTAAAAAATATAAGAGACGTATTTTTTTCTCTCTCTCTTAGTCTGTAGAGAAGAAAGCTACAGAGCATGTTAATGGCTAAAACACATTCGTCCCATGCTAAAGGATCATCAAAGGATCCTCGTCTTCTATTCAGCGTACTAGGGGCAATAATCTAATGGGCGCTAAACGCGGGATGGCAAAACCCGAAAGACGGACGTCACAGAAGACAAATATGGCGGTATGGTAGTCGGCACGGACTGTGTTGACGAGCTAGCGGAAAGATGCCAAGGAGAAAAAAAAATCTAGCAGACGATTCTAATAATAGCCCAGATAATGACGGGAAAATATTTTTCATCGGAAGATCTATCGGTTATCATAAAAGGTCCAGATTTTGGACTCGTAGTTTGGATTCTTGTTTTTATTCTTTTTTTTTTATGGTTAAGATTCTGTAGGGTATTACTTTTTTAAATTAGCTTTTATTATTAGCTTTTTTATTAGCACAATTTGTCTTTGTTTTTGTTTGTCTCTTTGTGAGATGTAGCAAATCTTGTAACTTAATTTTGACCCACTACTAACTCATTCAGTTATTGCGTTCGCAGTTTCCAGTTACATTAGATTCCGTGGACAAGGAAAGAATATATTTTTAAAATAAATCTATTGAGAAATGCTATTAATTATTAAAATCTAATTAAAATATTACGAAATCAGTAATAAAAAGGGAGATAACTTGCAAGGCGCGATCACCCACTTAGTCTGAAGTGTTGTAGTTCACGCCGGAAGATTGGCCACGGATGGCTGATTTCTTGCCTAAGCGTTGACCACGATCTAGTAAGTGGCATTTAACTGTCTTTAAGAGATTACAGGGAAAATATTTTTAGGCGTAGCTTATATTACTATAATAGAAGATAGAACAAATAAAACCTTTATAAAAATACGCTTTTAAATGCAATAAAATATGAAAATAAAGAGTGCCAAGTTTAATTCCAAACTCATATCCAATATACAAGTGACTATGTTTTTTGATCGAACAAAATAATCTCAACATTTATGATACAAATTATGAGCATAGTCTTTACTATGTCAGACATTAAAACAGAATTTCAAAACACTTAAAAAAAAAAAAGAAAAAAAATGCTTTTTTTTGAACGCTTAAACATTATATATATATATATATATATATATATATATATATATATATATATATATATATATATATATATATATATATATATATATATATATATATATATATATATATATATATATATCGTTTTTATTACATTTTGCTGACCGCGGATTTTCAAATAAAATAAAATCTATTAACAATTTATTAGTGAGAGATGTTGAAGCTGGTGATTTGTATACTACCTCAGGCTAGGTGTACACGCCTGTACACAAAGACAAGGTTTAGAAAAATGTTGAATATAATCTCAACACCAAAGACGCAGTTACAGTACTAGTAGGCCCGCAGGGAGCAAATTCTATCCTCACTGATACCTAAACTAACTAGTTCTGCAATTCATCTCTCTGGCCTTCAAAAAAACATTATCGTTTCAAATTTAAACAGAAAGCCTGTGTATGGTAGGGTAACATGAGAGGTTGTGTTTGATAGTTCAGAAGTAAAATAATTCATTAAAATTTCACCTTGCGATTTTATTACGCTTTAAAAGTGCGACACAATACACCCACACAATTACTACGCACATAATTTCCGAGGGGCGGAAATGGTCAATTCTGAAAAGAAATTTTTCGTATTTTATTATTACTCTGACCTTTAGTCTGTAGCTTAAGTTAGTAAAATGGGAACATCGAAAGATATTCCGAATCTAGAATAAGGCCTAAAGAGTGAGTATGAGAATAAAATAATCTTAGGAGTTTTCATATTTATACAAAAGCATGTTGTTTTTTTCCCTGTAGAGTCAAGGGTTGAAGGTAAACAAATAATACATTTTTTTTCTTTCTTTTTTATGCTCGATATCTGACAAGATTTGCTACTCGGTTTTAAATTAGTGACAGCAAGATCGAATTTCTGCATAAATGTAGCTTGAGGTGGCAAAATATAGATTCTGCTTACTCGGTAAAAATACACTATGGGTTCTGGGCATAGCGCTGACTACAATATCCCTTCATTTGCCGAGGTCAAGAGTCATATGAACACTACTTCAAATGCTCAATTGATTCTAAAGAGGAATCTTTATTTTTTAAATTTTTACATCCTGCGTGTGCCTGTACGGTTGCCTACGTGATAAGGAGAAATAGTTAACATTGGTAACAAAACAGAACTCACGATATTTTAGATACATTTCAAATTTTTGTGATTTGTGATCCTTCTCTGTTTGTTTAAAAAAGTTATGTTTTGTGTTTGTTAATTTTATGTTTGTTAAATTTATGTTTGTTAAATTTATGTTTAGTTTTGTTAAATTTATGTTTAGTGTTTGTTAAATTTATGTTTGATGTTTGTTAAATTTATATTTGGTGTTTGTTAAATTTATGTTTGGTGTTTGTTAAATTTATGTTTGGTGTTTCTTAAATTAATGTTTGGTGTTTGTTAACTTTATGTTTGTTAAATTTATGTGTTGTTAAATTTAAGTTAAGTTTTTGTTAAATTTATGTTTAGTTTTGTTAAATTTATGTTTGTTAAATTTATGTTACGTTTTTGTTAAATTTATGTTTATGTTATAAATGTGTGTTAAGTATGTGCTTAAATTATAGCTAATTGATGTCAATGTTTTAGTCAACTCGTTAACAGTTAAAGCTTTGGTCAAGTGATGACGTCATAGTGCGGAAGGACGCAGCGAGCACAGTTTGTCAACAAATCGCCATGTTTTGTAAAGTAACACTTCCGGTGTGTGACGTCACGCCTGGGGTCATGGGGGGGGGGGTTGGAAGACGAGACCGATCTGAATATTTGCCTCATCATTTTCTGCTTATCCTGCGTGGGGGTGTTATGTGTGAGTGTAGGAGGCGTGGGAGCTCGGCGCGCGTGAGTGGGTGGGTGGGCGGATAAAATGGATTGGTTTGTGTACATAGGGGGTGTTGTGTGTGATGATTGTGTGGGAGGGGGGTATCTGCAGCGTGTGGGTAGGAATCCCGTGCGTGACTTTGTCTACACTGGGTGGGGGAATATTTGATGCACGCCCTGGGCGTACGCGTGAATCTGAAAGCGGGTGTTATTTTCCTGACTTTGATATTCTAATACATAATAGACAGCCGTGATCGCCTCTTTAGAGAGTTTGTTTTGTATTTATCCGTCCCCAATGGGGGGATATTATTTCTATTTCGGTAATTTTATATCATTATAAATGTGTTGGTTTATACAAAAACGGCGTGATTTCTAAAGCTACGACATAAATCTCATGATATGAATACTGTATTCACTTAGGTGATGTGTTAATGGGGGAATTGATTTATGAGAAATTATGTATTAAAAGGGAACGGCGTGGTCGGATAGTAGAGCATACGTGTGCTAACCTGAAAGTCTCTAGTTCGAATCCTGGACTCGGGTCATAGGGCGTCCCTGAGCACCCAACTCTGATTGATACCAAAACGCACGGCTGAGAAGCAAAGACGGCTGGGCATTTTACTGATCACATTATCCCCTTGTATGCCGAGGCCAGAGGCGTAGCGAGGGGGGGGGGGGGAGGCATAGGTCCCCGGGCGCCGACCTTAGGGTCGCCAAAATGGGTTGAAAAATAAATTGAAAGGTTGAGGGGGGTGCAAATCGAAAGTTTGAAAGGTGGGGGTGCAAATCGAAATCTTGAGAGGGGGGGTGGGCAAATCGAAAGTTTTTCCCCTGGCGCCGGGAAGGGTCGCTACGCCTCTCGCCGTGGCCATTGAAACATATGAACTCTACTTCATCTGCCCCATGTGTCTTGGGCAAAAACGGGGAAAAGATGATGATGCTGATGTACTGTCGTGAAATGATGTACACTTATTACGTAATGTACACCTGTAGTGATGTACACAGGGGAAATTATGATCACACGTGGAAATATGTACACGGGGAAATATGAACAAACGTGGAAATATGTACACACGTGATGATAAGTACCAACTGAAGTTTACACACACACACACAAACACACACACACATACAAAATCTCAAGCACATACACACACAAAATATTAAACACACACATACACACACACACAATCAAACACACACACCTAAATAAAAACACACACGCGCACACATAAAAACACTCCTGATGATCTACGACAGACAGTTCAAGTCTCTCCAACACACGGCATACTATGCCGTCGTCGTTCTAACGACCTGGTACCTGGCAGGTCACGTGACCTAGGGGACTGAATTATGTTTTCATTAGCAGAAATCTTAGACCTGGAGTGAAATCTCAGACAGGCAACGGCGAGTAAAAATATTAACACCATGTCATACAAGACATTACATTTGTATGTCATGCAAGACATTATAGTAGTATGTCGTAACAGGCATTAAATGTGTCTGTTGTACACGGCATTACATTTGTTTGTCACACAAGACATCGTCGTAATCTTAGCTCTCTAGCGAGTAAGGTGGGGTGTAACTTGATTGGAATTGTAAAACAAGAGACTCGTAGAGAAGAGGTGTGTGTGTGTGTATGTGGGGGCGGGGGTAGTCGGTCTATGATGTTTATTTACGAAGGCAGTTTCACTAACTATGCATATATTGGTAGGTTAAGCATGAGTCCAACGCAAAAAAAAAAAAAAAAAAAAAAATTAAAATCTGTAGAAGTCGTGTTGAAAAGTCAAAAGAGAAACATCCTCGGAAAACTACATGAAACGACAGCCGATTAAAATGGATGGAGAATTATGAATCATTAAACAACTATCTAAAATACAGATGTCGTACAAAAGTGGGAGAATTTGAAAAAAGTAAAACTGGGATGTTTATGTCACGTGGAAGGAATGTCAAATCACAGAGTGGCTAAGGTGGTATTTGATAAAACCACTATAGGGAAATGACCAACAAAGCTGGCCATGGCTCAAATTAATAGACGATGTTTAGACAGACTTTCTTCCAGACTATGAAGATGGCAGGAAAGTCTGAAGGTTATGAGGCAGACACCAGGGAGAATCAGTGACACACCTGTGAGTTTTTCGTGTTACAACTCATTAATTATATAAAGCACACGATGAGCAGGGTCCCCTTGAAGAGATGCCTGATAGAAATTCTTAAGATTTTCGAGGTGGGCAGGGGCGGACCAAAATTTCCGGGGTGTGGCGGACACTTGTAAAAGTATATATTTTCTATATAAATTCTGTTTCGTTCGGGGAGGGGGGGGGGCGGTAGCCGTTTTCCGAGGGACTCTGTCTCTTCCCAACCCCTCCCGAGGAGATGCCTGGAAGGGACTCTTAATACGCTTTGTATAGTAAGGCGTCAATAATAATAAACCGGGAGTGATCTCCCCTAAACTTTCTCGAATATTCTTATATAAAATAACAGGGGATGGGAACTCGGGCTATAGACATGATTTTTAATCCATTTTAAATACTTAAAGTTTTAAAAATAGAATAAAATCTCGTAGACAAATTAATTGCACACCAAGTGAACGCGAATAAAAAAGCGCATAATAGTGCGCAATATTATTAGTACTTTTAAAATTTACATTAGTTTTTTGAGAAATCGGAAGTAGCGTAAATAAGTACTTCCGGTCAACGAAAAATTCTCAAAATTTGACAGAAGGTAGAGAATTAGATCTTTTACTTACATATCAAATTTCATTTATCTATCTGAAATAGTACTCAAGTTATAGGCTTTTGAAAAATTCAAAGTAGAAAAAGTACCACTTCCGGTTATCCGAAATCGCTCAAAAGTTGATACGGATCTACGATTTTGATAAAATACTTGTATATGAAATTTCATCAACCTAGCTGTAACGGTACTCAAGTTATCGTGTTTACACACGGACACACACACACACACAGACACACAGACATACGGACAAGATTGCAAAATTATGTTTTTCCGTATCAGTGAGATGTAAAACGTCGAGATTTGCAAAAATCTCGATTTTTTTTTTTGCACGATTACAAGACTTTCTCTATACTTCGTATATACGAGAAAGTAAAAAGTGAAAACAAAATATATACAAAAATGGCCGCTGCCACGCGTGTATTCATCTGGGAGTTATCGGGAGTAGTGGCCCTTGTACCCTCGTGACGTACGCGGCTGACATTTCCGCCTCGTGATTGCAGAGTTGAAGAACTCGAGAAGCCCCGCGGTGTAATGATGGACTATTGTAGCTGTCTCGGTGTAAATGTAGTCCCGGGCT
>NW_026733600.1:0-32830 GCF_028476545.2 Physella acuta
CTATTTCATTCTGCATCTCACACAGGGCATCAGCACACCTCTATGCATATCATTTATTGTGTGTTGTTTGGCATAGATCCAAGGGATGAATGGGATTTAATAGTTTTAATTCAGATTATAAGGCTGGCTGTTGTAATAGGAATTATTAGCCAACACTTTGATTCTTATCACCAGTGCTAACTGCCATTTTCATTACAATACATCCATTCTGGTGGGTTGGTTTTTTTCTGTCTTCATTATATATGTTGAACATAACTGTGTGAATGTGGCTTTTGGTGTTTTTATTATTTTTGTTTTTCTTTCATTAAAGCTACCATGTCAGATTGCTAAGGCATGCATCTGCCACCATTTGTTCACTGATTTATTTTTTTCCTACTACCATCATATCATATGATTCTTTTTGTTTTGTCTTTTGCTAGTCCTGGCTTGAAAATGAGTTGGTTACACTTCTGCACAACATACATTCTCTTTAACAAGACAAAACAACAATTAAATACTCTGAACTTTTTTTTTTATTATCATATATATACTTTTTTTTTTTTCAAATTACAGAAAATAAAAAATAACATGAGCTCAAGTACACAGCTTTCAAGAAGTTCATGGTTTTCTTTGCCAGCCCGCACAATGATTTCAGCACAGATTAAAATTTAAACAATCAAAAGGAGGTTGATCTCTTACCGGCTGACGAGAAAGTTTGCGCAGAAGCATCATTTCTTAAGTCCTTGGTCAGTTGGAGTTGTAAAATGATGAGGTTTTTCTTAACATTTGCCCTGGGGCATACATTTATGGTCCTGGTACTAGTTCTATACTGACAAGGATTCTTTCAAAGCAACTTGAGCCCAAAGGGAAGTATTTATATGCCTGCAACATAGCTGTGATTAATAAAGAATGAATTTCAATGCAAAAAATAATAATTTGAATCCCTGCAAGCTCCTTTCACATAAACCAGAGAGAAAAAAATGTATGCCAGTCTATAACATATACAAAATAAATAAATAAGATTGAATATAAAGATTTTTTTTTATTCCTCTCATTAGTTCAACCCTTCTCTTTTTATATAAACACCCAAGGCAGACACTTGAGTAAATTAATATCCTTCCATATATTATAGAAACATAAATAAATATGTGTAAAAAGTATTTCATATATGTATATTTTTTTAATATATATAAATATATATATATATATATATAAATATATATATATATAATATATATATATATATATATATATATATATATATATATATATATATATATATATATATAATGTAAAAATATTGAATAGACGAATATTGTATATATGTCTATATATACGTATGTATATATATGCATGTTTTGTGTATATATATATATATATATATATATATATATATATATATATATATATATATATATATATATATATTTACATGTGTGTCTAAATGTATATTCATTGAATATATATTTGAATGTATATTCAAATATATATATTTGAGTGTAGACGAAAGACGCTCAAGTAAAATAATATCCTTCAGAATATTATAATTATAAGTTTTTTTTTTCTACCCCAGCAAACAGAAGGATATATATATACACACATATATATAATTTATATTTACAAATATATATCATATAAGAATTAATATATATATTCATAATATATAAGGATATAATACAAATATATATATATATATATATATATATATGTATAAATAAATAAATTATATATATAGATATATTCATATATAATGTATTTATTATGTAAATATATATATATATGTATATATCAGTGTGTATATATAAAGGTATGTATATATGTTCCAATATATTTATTTGTTTGTTCGGATACATATATATCTGTTGTGTGTATTAAATTGCGCTCTTCTGTCAGTTTTTTCATTTGACGACAGTCGGTTAAGGTACTGGCCCCAGCCTAAAGATATTAGTAGAGCCTTCATAATGTGATGCCATGGGTTAGCAAAAAATAAATGAAGAAAAATCACATAGCAGGACAAATTGACATTTTACATGCTTTCAAACTTAAACTGAAATCAGAAAATGATGTGAAATTCATCTTGTGTATATAGAAAAAATAAGCATTGTGCCAAAATCCTAATCATTGGTTTTAAAAATGACACCAGCTTAATTTAAAAACTGGAAATTGTTTTGCCCTGGCGGATGAGATACCGGTAGCCGACACAGGGTTTACAGGCTGATAAAAGAAAGCGGTTATACTTAAAGACAAAAGAATACCCTGTGTTAAAGCGGAACCAGCTAAGATTAAAGCTTAAAGTAAAGGCCTGCCCTGTCGCAGAATGTTAAAGTGGCCGGTTGAAAGATCCCCGCGCCAGGCTAAAAGCAAGCTGTACACTTATTACTTAACGAGAGCTTCTTCAGGTCTTGTCTGTAGGACAATTCAGTCACAATAACAGGCAGACCAGGCCAGCCCTGGATATAAGCTAATTCATTTTATGCGGTGCTTCGACAGTCAATGAATATGGAGCTGCGGTCAGACTTTCAAACAAACCGCCTGAGTATTTAAAATGGGAAACAATATTTATTAATATTATCACCAACTAGATCTAGATTATATAGGCTACAAGGAAACCCAGAACCAGACTGGAAAGAAGTAAATTTACTCCCACTAATGATGACTTCTCACTAATACTAATAATTAAAAAAATGTTTAAAAAAATTAATTGCTCAAACCTAATAATCATTACAATCAAGCATCAAGTCTGATAGCCAACATTGGACCTAAAATCTAGATCTATTAGTTTTTACTGAACTAAATCTTATGTTAGCTACTAATAATTACTAATGCATTCAATTATTAATACCTAGGCTACTCATTCCTACAGAATCTAGAAATTCTAGATCTAGACTCTAGAGAAATACTGGCGTCCCAGGCCAACCTAACCTTTTAAGCAACATCCTTAATTAGCATTTAATTTACCATGGATCGCCTGCCTTTTTTTTTTTCACCGTGAAATTATTATTGTAATTTTTGAAACAGTATTTTGAATAGATCCACCCTCCTGTTTATATTATTTTAGTTAAGCTAGAGCGTTAGATCTAGAATTCTAGATCGACGCCTAGTTGCGTGTTTTAAAATAAAGCCAGAATATTAATAGACTGAAAATAAATGTGCCAGTTGTCGTGGGAAAAGGTTAAAAGAATAATTAATAAATGAAAAGCATTGAACTATTTCTCAAACATTAAATTAGTAGACTTGTAGGCGGCTAGATCTAGATCTATGTGATGAGTTGGATTAAAATTGAATGAATTCGTGCAGAATGTTTCGGAAGGAGTGAGTGAGCGGGAGACCCAAAAAAGTTAAAGTATCGCCTTTCCGATAGATCATTTCACATGAAAGCGATAGTTAAAGGACAGGTCGGATGCAGGGGGGCACCTGGTTTTCTGATTTTAGTCAAGGAAAATGGGGGAAAATGTATTTATTTTGTATTTTACAACGCGCGATGCTCGAAAATTAGTAGCTCAGGGAAGTCTACCGGTGGTTACCGCCTCAGGTTAAAAATAGCGACCAATGGCTGTAGAGGGAAAAAAAGGCACATAGTATTCGATATTAAAACAATGTTTCGCTTTTGTGGCGATTTAGGGCGTTTTTTATTATTGAAATAATATGAGGAAAGCAGTGAAATCATTATTGTAGCCAGAAAAGGACGAATAACTGCTGATTTCGTTTGAGTATATTTATAAGCCCCAATTTTCTCACACCGATGTCTACGGCCATACCACGTTGAAAATACCGGTTCTCGTCCGATCACCGCAGTCAAGCAACGTCGGGCGTGGTTAGTACTTAGATGGGTGACCGCTTGGGAACACCACGTGTTGTAGACTTTTTTTCATCTTTTGTCTTTTGTTTTTACCCCACTGGACACCTATTCTTACCACCTGTACTCTTTCCTAAGTTCACCACATACCTGTGAACACTTTTGTAATATCGAAATATTTTTTGTTTGTTTCTTTTGTGCCTTCACGGTAGGCTACCTCGACCCTCCCCACCCATGGAAACAAACCCCTTAAAAACCAAAGGAAAGATGACCACTCTGCCCAAATTAAATAAATAAACTAAGTAGGCTACAACCAAATAATTGTACAATCAAACCTAAGTAATAAGGAGGAAGAAGTAACTCAGTAAGTAAGGGGTAGGTATGGAAAACATTCGTGTAGGGGTTACAACCACTCGAGCTAATTCGGAAACGTATGGGTGGCCCTAATAAGGGCCGGATGGGTAGAACAAATGGGTGGTCCTGGGTTGAGTTTAACCGCCGAAGCCGTACAGGGTGCGACCTTGACGTTTCAGAGCATAGACGACATCCATAGCAGTGACGGTCTTCCTCTTGGCGTGCTCAGTGTAGGTGACGGCATCACGGATGACATTTTTCAAGGAACACCTTGAGGACACCTCTGGTTTCTTCGTAGATCAGACCAGAGATACGTTTGACACCACCTCTGCGAGCAAGACGACGGATGGCTGGCTTGGTGATACCTTGGATGTTATCACGCAACACCTTCCTGTGACGCTTGGCGCCTCCTTTGCCGAGTCCTTACCACCCTTGCCTCGGCCAGACATATTGAATTTTTTTTCTTTGTTGATGAACGAGTGTTCGAAAAACGCCGTCTGCAGAGAAACTCGCTCCTTATATACGGTCCTGGGCTCGAGTTCGTTCAATATGGCGGACACCGCCCAACCAAAAGCGGTCGGCGAATGAGCCAGCCAATGAAAAAGCAGCTTGCCGTGTCGACTGGAATGTTGCTGGCTTGTCGGCTAACGGTGTCGTTTTCAAAGTCATTTTTTCACCTATTCTGCTATGCGACCCTTGGATAAAAAATAAAGAGTTTCATTGCCCACACGTGTAGGCATAGAAAAGATCCACGTTTGTCATGTTAAAATATGGTATTAGACGTTATTTTCACCGTTTTGTGCGAATAAAACTGAAATATTTCCCTACACCTAATTATGCGAGTACGAGCGAGCTCATTATGCGAGTACGAGAGAATCTCGAACGCTGATTGGTCGAGTACGAACGAAATAATATTCTCGTACTCCGCTCCGTACTCGCAGTGGTTTGTTTACATCGTGAAACGAATAGGTTAGTTAGGCTTCTAATAATTAAATAATCTATGGCGTGTAGTCGTTAAGAATAATTTCTGCTCTCCGATTAAGATCTAGATATCTAGCTCTAACCCTAAAGGGTTTTTCTTTTTTATATATTTTAAAAAGCAATGGATAGGGTGGTGGGTGGGTGGGTGAAAGAAAAATATAAAATTTATTCTCTCCTTTCTTCACATTTGAGATAAATAAAACAATATCAACAGCATGCATACACGAATTCAAATAGCAATGTGATGTGTGGAGTTGAATTAAAGAGATAAATGAATAGAACCTATCTCCCGCATCCCCCAGAATAATACTAATAGATGTAGTAGTAGTAGTAGAGTGGCAGACATGGGCAGGGGGTGTAGTGGGTGGGTGGGTGGAAACTCGTGAGGTGGGGGGACCTTCACTGCTAATCTGAACGTTGTCAGGTGGTCCTAAAAAGGACCTTGGTTGAGGACAGGGGGTGGTGGTTTGGGCTTAAAAGAAACCTCTTAAGCACGCTCACCACGGATACGTCTGGCTAGCTGGATGTCCTTGGGCATGATGGTGACACGCTTGGCGTGGATGGCGCACAGGTTGGTGTCTTCAAACAGACCGACGAGGTAAGCCTCGCTAGCCTCCTGCAGGGCCATGACAGCGGAGCTCTGGAAGCGAAGGTCAGTCTTGAAGTCCTGGGCGATTTCTCTGACCAGGCGCTGGAATGGCAGCTTGCGAATGAGCAGCTCAGTGCTCTTCTGGTAACGACGGATTTCTCTCAGGGCGACGGTTCCAGGCCTGTAACGATGGGGCTTCTTAACACCGCCGGTGGCTGGTGCTGACTTTCTGGCGGCTTTGGTGGCCAGCTGTTTACGTGGGGCTTTGCCTCCGGTGGATTTACGGGCGGTTTGTTTTGTTCTGGCCATGGCGGTATCTCAACTGGATGATAGTCAGTTTAAGAAATGTGGCAGCCCAGCGCTGCTGGTCCTTTTATAACCGTCCGCCAAACCCTTAGCGCAACGAAGCTCTCCCATTGGACGAGTACGAGTTTAACAACGCTGATTGGCCAGAAGCAGCCACACAACGTTGAGACAGCGTCGACATACCTAGCAGATTATTTTTAGATCGCTCGGTATCCAGCCGAGCGATCTATTAATAGCAGACAGGGCCGATAACACAAAATATTCTTCGTTCAAATGAAATCCTTGGTTGTGCCGCTTGTCATGGGTAACGGTGTGTTTGCTTCTGTCCTCTTCAATGAATTATGAATGTGTGTGAGTGATTAGAAAAGAACCCAACATAGACTGCATGAAACAATCTAGATCTAGACCTAGTCTATAGACCTATGTAGATATTCTGACCCAATTCTTACCCAATTCGCCCGCTCGATCGGCGGGTAATAATAGTGTGTAAATAAATGAGGGGGAAGGATTGTAATCAAACATATTTGTTTTTAAAAACAAGAAGATATAAAATAAAAATGGTAGACTAGCGGTGGGTTAAAGAATAGAATTTTAAAATAACGACCACCCTTATTTCTTGTAGACAAGGGTTAAACGGAGCACATTTAAAGAAAAAAAGATTCTATTTACATTTGTATCTATGAGCGAATACCCCTAAAATATGTCCAGTTACTACTATTAATATGACCGCCCCCCTCCCTGTTCTGCTCGTGTAAACCAGTGTAAGTATTATACATCTATAATAATGATCTCATACTGCTAGTGAGTGACATATTGATGCGTTATTAATACAGTTTGAAACAAGTAGGGTAGGGTAGGGTTGGAAAACTCGATTTTTGTTCATTGACACACAACGAAAGCTAATTGGGTAAACTTTGGTTGTCCTGAAAAGGACAGTAGTAGGCTAGGTGGACAGTGGGCAGCAGGGTGACACTGTTTAGCTCTTGCCACCGGGTGTCTTCTGTGACTTCTTGGGCAGAAGCACGGCCTGGATGTTGGGGAGGACACCACCCTGGGCGATGGTGACACCCGACAAAAGTTTGTTCAACTCTTCGTCGTTACGGATGGCCAGCTGGAGGTGACGAGGAATGATTCTTGTCTTCTTGTTGTCTCTGGCAGCGTTGCCGGCCAACTCGAGCACTTCAGCGGCCAAATACTCGAGGACGGCGGCTAGGTAGACTGGGGCACCAGCACCGACACGCTCAGCATAGTTTCCTTTCCTCAACAGACGATGAATACGTCCGACTGGGAATTGAAGGCCTGCCCTGGAGGAGCGAGACTTGGACTTTCCCTTGACTTTACCGCCTTTTACCACGTCCGGACATTGTGAGTTGGTTAGGAGCGAGAAGAGTATAGCGACACAGCGATTGCGGCTGTAGGCTATGAATGAAGACTTAACGGCGAGATCGGCCCTTTTATACGAAACGGCGAGGAAATCCGTTCGTCACCAAGCGAGCGTTCTGATTGGCTGCGTAGCGGCTTGGCGTTCGTACTCGTACTCGTACTCTCCAAATTTCCTCGCCGTTTCATATAAAAGGGCGGCCGGCGGTGGGTTCGCCTCATTTCTGTTCAAGCCGTTGAAAAGAAAACAACATGCCACCTAAAGTTTCTTCCAAGGGAGCCAAGAAGGCCGGTAAGGCTAAAGCCGTACGCACCGGTGACAAGAAAAAAGAAGAGGAGGAGAAAGGAAAGCTACAGCATCTACATTTACAAAGTCTTGAAGCAGGTGCACCCTGACACTGGCATTTCCTCCAAGGCCATGTCCATCATGAACTCCTTCGTCAACGACATCTTTGAGCGCATTTCAGCTGAAGCCAGCCGTCTTGCCCACTACAACAAGCGCAGCACCATCACCTCCAGGGAGATCCAGACCGCTGTCCGTCTCCTCCTGCCCGGTGAGCTGGCCAAACACGCCGTCAGTGAAGGCACCAAGGCTGTCACCAAGTACACCACCAGCAAATAAACACAACAGCAAACAACCACCTGGCTTGCTTGTTGTGTGGCTCTACTACTCGGCCCTTTTCAGGGCCTCCACCCATTCCCAATTAGCTCGGTTTGGTTTACATTGAACGAGTTTTCCCTCCCTTATCCACCTACCCACCCACTCTGTGTAGCTGCCATGTTACAGTTGTTTTTTGTTTAGTCATTCTTTTCTTTAATAAGTAGAGATAGATATACATACATACATAGGCCTGCATAGTAATATGCCTATCCCAACAACTGCACACACTATTCTCTTAACACATTTCATGCTAATTCTATCCTTTAAACTAGACATAAAAAGGCCACATACTTATTACTGGGTGGCTCCTTTTTTTAAAAAACACTATTTCATTCTGCATCTCACACAGGGCATCAGCACACCTCTATGCATATCATTTATTGTGTGTTGTTTGGCATAGATCCAAGGGATGAATGGGATTTAATAGTTTTAATTCAGATTATAAGGCTGGCTGTTGTAATAGGAATTATTAGCCAACACTTTGATTCTTATCACCAGTGCTAACTGCCATTTTCATTACAATACATCCATTCTGGTGGGTTGGTTTTTTTCTGTCTTCATTATATAATATGTTGAACATAACTGTGTGAATGTGGCTTTTGGTGTTTTTATTATTTTTGTTTTTCTTTCATTAAAGCTACCATGTCAGATTGCTAAGGCATGCATCTGCCACCATTTGTTCACTGATTTATTTTTTTCCTACTACCATCATATCATATGATTCTTTTTGTTTTGTCTTTTGCTAGTCCTGGCTTGAAAATGAGTTGGTTACACTTCTGCACAACATACATTCTCTTTAACAAGACAAAACAACAATTAAATACTCTGAACTTTTTTTTTTATTATCATATATATACTTTTTTTTTTTTCAAATTACAGAAAATAAAAAATAACATGAGCTCAAGTACACAGCTTTCAAGAAGTTCATGGTTTTCTTTGCCAGCCCGCACAATGATTTCAGCACAGATTAAAATTTAAACAATCAAAAGGAGGTTGATCTCTTACCGGCTGACGAGAAAGTTTGCGCAGAAGCATCATTTCTTAAGTCCTTGGTCAGTTGGAGTTGTAAAATGATGAGGTTTTCTTAACATTTGCCCTGGGGCATACATTTATGGTCCTGGTACTAGTTCTATACTGACAAGGATTCTTTCAAAGCAACTTGAGCCCAAAGGGAAGTATTTATATGCCTGCAACATAGCTGTGATTAATAAAGAATGAATTTCAATGCAAAAAATAATAATTTGAATCCCTGCAAGCTCCTTTCACATAAACCAGAGAGAAAAAAATGTATGCCAGTCTATAACATATACAAAATAAATAAATAAGATTGAATATAAAGATTTTTTTTATTCCTCTCATTAGTTCAACCCTTCTCTTTTTATATAAACACCCAAGGCAGACACTTGAGTAAATTAATATCCTTCCATATATTATAGAAACATAAATAAATATGTGTAAAAAGTATTTCATATATGTATATTTTTTTTAATATATATAAATATATATATATATATATATAAAATATATATATATATATATATATATATATATATATATATATATATATATATATATATATATATATATATATAATGTAAAAATATTGAATAGACGAATATTGTATATATGTCTATATATACGTATGTATATAATGCATGTTTTGTGTATATATATATATATATATTATATATATATATATATATATATATATATATATATATATATATATATATTTACATGTGTGTCTAAATGTATATTCATTGAATATATATTTGAATGTATATTCAAATATATATATTTGAGTGTAGACGAAAGACGCTCAAGTAAAATAATATCCTTCAGAATATTATAATTATAAGTTTTTTTTTTCTACCCCAGCAAACAGAAGGATATATATATACACACATATATATAATTTATATTTACAAATATATATCATATAAGAATTAATATATATATTCATAATATATAAGGATATAATACAAATATATATATATATATATATATATATATGTATAAATAAATAAATTATATATATAGATATATTCATATATAATGTATTTATTATGTAAATATATATATATATGTATATATCAGTGTGTATATATAAAGGTATGTATATATGTTCCAATATATTTATTTGTTTGTTCGGATACATATATATCTGTTGTGTGTATTAAATTGCGCTCTTCTGTCAGTTTTTTCATTTGACGACAGTCGGTTAAGGTACTGGCCCCAGCCTAAAGATATTAGTAGAGCCTTCATAATGTGATGCCATGGGTTAGCAAAAAATAAATGAAGAAAAATCACATAGCAGGACAAATTGACATTTTACATGCTTTCAAACTTAAACTGAAATCAGAAAATGATGTGAAATTCATCTTGTGTATATAGAAAAATAAGCATTGTGCCAAAATCCTAATCATTGGTTTTAAAAATGACACCAGCTTAATTTAAAAACTGGAAATTGTTTTGCCCTGGCGGATGAGATACCGGTAGCCGACACAGGGTTTACAGGCTGATAAAAGAAAGCGGTATACTTAAAGACAAAAGAATACCCTGTGTTAAAGCGGAACCAGCTAAGATTAAAGCTTAAAGTAAAGGCCTGCCCTGTCGCAGAATGTTAAAGTGGCCGGTGAAAGATCCCCGCGCCAGGCTAAAAGCAAGCTGTACACTTATTACTTAACGAGAGCTTCTTCAGGTCTTGTCTGTAGGACAATTCAGTCACAATAACAGGCAGACCAGGCCAGCCCTGGATATAAGCTAATTCATTTTATGCGGTGCTTCGACAGTCAATGAATATGGAGCTGCGGTCAGACTTTCAAACAAACCGCCTGAGTATTTAAAATGGGAAACAATATTTATTAATATTATCACCAACTAGATCTAGATTATATAGGCTACAAGGAAACCCAGAACCAGACTGGAAAGAAGTAAATTTACTCCCACTAATGATGACTTCTCACTAATACTAATAATTAAAAAAATGTTTAAAAAAATTAATTGCTCAAACCTAATAATCATTACAATCAAGCATCAAGTCTGATAGCCAACATTGGACCTAAAATCTAGATCTATTAGTTTTTACTGAACTAAATCTTATGTTAGCTACTAATAATTACTAATGCATTCAATTATTAATACCTAGGCTACTCATTCCTACAGAATCTAGAAATTCTAGATCTAGACTCTAGAGAAATACTGGCGTCCCAGGCCAACCTAACCTTTTAAGCAACATCCTTAATTAGCATTTAATTTACCATGGATCGCCTGCCTTTTTTTTTTCACCGTGAAATTATTATTGTAATTTTTGAAACAGTATTTTGAATAGATCCACCCTCCTGTTTATATTATTTTAGTTAAGCTAGAGCGTTAGATCTAGAATTCTAGATCGACGCCTAGTTGCGTGTTTTAAAATAAAGCCAGAATATTAATAGACTGAAAATAAATGTGCCAGTTGTCGTGGGAAAAGGTTAAAAGAATAATTAATAAATGAAAAGCATTGAACTATTTCTCAAACATTAAATTAGTAGACTTGTAGGCGGCTAGATCTAGATCTATGTGATGAGTTGGATTAAAATTGAATGAATTCGTGCAGAATGTTTCGGAAGGAGTGAGTGAGCGGGAGACCCAAAAAAGTTAAAGTATCGCCTTTCCGATAGATCATTTCACATGAAAGCGATAGTTAAAGGACAGGTCGGATGCAGGGGGCACCTGGTTTTCTGATTTTAGTCAAGGAAAATGGGGAAAATGTATTTATTTTGTATTTTACAACGCGCGATGCTCGAAAATTAGTAGCTCAGGGAAGTCTACCGGTGGTTACCGCCTCAGGTTAAAAATAGCGACCAATGGCTGTAGAGGGAAAAAAAGGCACATAGTATTCGATATTAAAACAATGTTTCGCTTTTGTGGCGATTTAGGGCGTTTTTTATTATTGAAATAATATGAGGAAAGCAGTGAAATCATTATTGTAGCCAGAAAAGGACGAATAACTGCTGATTTCGTTTGAGTATATTTATAAGCCCCAATTTTCTCGCCCAATTTTCTCACACCGATGTCTACGGCCATACCACGTTGAAAATACCGGTTCTCGTCCGATCACCGCAGTCAAGCAACGTCGGGCGTGGTTAGTACTTAGATGGGTGACCGCTTGGGAACACCACGTGTTGTATGACTTTTTTTCATCTTTGTCTTTTGTTTTTACCCCACTGGACACCTATTCTTACCACCTGTACTCTTTCCTAAGTTCACCACATACCTGTGAACACTTTTGTAATATCGAAATATTTTTTGTTTGTTTCTTTTGTGCCTTCACGGTAGGCTACCTCGACCCTCCCCACCCATGGAAACAAACCCCTTAAAAACCAAAGGAAAGATGACCACTCTGCCCAAATTAAATAAATAAACTAAGTAGGCTACAACCAAATAATTGTACAATCAAACCTAAGTAATAAGGAGGAAGAAGTAACTCAGTAAGTAAGGGGTAGGTATGGAAAACATTCGTGTAGGGGTTACAACCACTCGAGCTAATTCGGAAACGTATGGGTGGCCCTAATAAGGGCCGGATGGGTAGAACAAATGGGTGGTCCTGGGTTGAGTTTAACCGCCGAAGCCGTACAGGGTGCGACCTTGACGTTTCAGAGCATAGACGACATCCATAGCAGTGACGGTCTTCCTCTTGGCGTGCTCAGTGTAGGTGACGGCATCACGGATGACATTTTCAAGGAACACCTTGAGGACACCTCTGGTTTCTTCGTAGATCAGACCAGAGATACGTTTGACACCACCTCTGCGAGCAAGACGACGGATGGCTGGCTTGGTGATACCTTGGATGTTATCACGCAACACCTTCCTGTGACGCTTGGCGCCTCCTTTGCCGAGTCCCTTACCACCCTTGCCTCGGCCAGACATATTGAATTTTTTTTCTTTGTTGATGAACGAGTGTTCGAAAAACGCCGTCTGCAGAGAAACTCGCTCCTTATATACGGTCCTGGGCTCGAGTTCGTTCAATATGGCGGACACCGCCCAACCAAAAGCGGTCGGCGAATGAGCCAGCCAATGAAAAAGCAGCTTGCCGTGTCGACTGGAATGTTGCTGGCTTGTCGGCTAACGGTGTCGTTTTCAAAGTCATTTTTTCACCTATTCTGCTATGCGACCCTTGGATAAAAAATAAGAGTTTCATTGCCCACACGTGTAGGCATAGAAAAGATCCACGTTTGTCATGTTAAAATATGGTATTAGACGTTATTTTCACCGTTTTGTGCGAATAAAACTGAAATATTTCCCTACACCTAATTATGCGAGTACGAGCGAGCTCATTATGCGAGTACGAGAGAATCTCGAACGCTGATTGGTCGAGTACGAACGAAATAATATTCTCGTACTCCGCTCCGTACTCGCAGTGGTTTGTTTACATCGTGAAACGAATAGGTTAGTTAGGCTTCTAATAATTAAATAATCTATGGCGTGTAGTCGTTAAGAATAATTTCTGCTCTCCGATTAAGATCTAGATATCTAGCTCTAACCCTAAAGGGTTTTTCTTTTTTTATATATTTTAAAAAGCAATGGATAGGGTGGTGGGTGGGTGGGTGAAAGAAAAATATAAAATTTATTCTCTCCTTTCTTCACATTTGAGATAAATAAAACAATATCAACAGCATGCATACACGAATTCAAATAGCAATGTGATGTGTGAGTTGAATTTAAAGAGATAAATGAATAGAACCTATCTCCCGCATCCCCCAGAATAATACTAATAGATGTAGTAGTAGTAGTAGAGTGGCAGACATGGGCAGGGGGTGTAGTGGGTGGGTGGGTGGAAACTCGTGAGGTGGGGGACCTTCACTGCTAATCTGAACGTTGTCAGGTGGTCCTAAAAAGGACCTTGGTTGAGGACAGGGGGTGGTGGTTTGACGTCCTGGCTAGCTGATGTCCTTGGGCATGATGGTGACACGCTTGGCGTGGATGGCGCACAGGTTGGTGTCTTCAAACAGACCGACGAGGTAAGCCTCGCTAGCCTCCTGCAGGGCCATGACAGCGGAGCTCTGGAAGCGAAGGTCAGTCTTGAAGTCCTGGGCGATTTCTCTGACCAGGCGCTGGAATGGGCAGCTTGCGAATGAGCAGCTCAGTGCTCTTCTGGTAACGACGGATTTCTCTCAGGGCGACGGTTCCAGGCCTGTAACGATGGGGCTTCTTAACACCGCCGGTGGCTGGTGCTGACTTTCTGGCGGCTTTGGTGGCCAGCTGTTTACGTGGGGCTTTGCCTCCGGTGGATTTACGGGCGGTTTGTTTTGTTCTGGCCATGGCGGTATCTCAACTGGATGATAGTCAGTTTAAGAAATGTGGCAGCCCAGCGGCTGGGTCCTTTTATAAACCGTCCCGCCAAACCCTTAGCGCAACGAAGCTCTCCCATTGGACGAGTACGAGTTTAACAACGCTGATTGGCCAGAAGCAGCCACACAACGTTGAGACAGCGTCGACATACCTAGCAGATTATTTTTAGATCGCTCGGTATCCAGCCGAGCGATCTATTAATAGCAGACAGGGCCGATAACACAAAATATTCTTCGTTCAAATGAAATCCTTGGTTGTGCCGCTTGTCATGGGTAACGGTGTGTTTGCTTCTGTCCTCTTCAATGAATTATGAATGTGTGTGAGTGATTAGAAAAGAACCCAACATAGACTGCATGAAACAATCTAGATCTAGACCTAGTCTATAGACCTATGTAGATATTCTGACCCAATTCTTACCCAATTCGCCCGCTCGATCGGCGGTAATAATAGTGTGTAAATAAATGAGGGGGAAGGATTGTAATCAAACATATTTGTTTTTAAAAAACAAGAAGATATAAAATAAAAATGGTAGACTAGCGGTGGGTTAAAGAATAGAATTTTAAATAACGACCACCCTTATTTCTTGTAGACAAGGGTTAAACGGAGCACATTTAAAGAAAAAAAAGATTCTATTTACATTTGTATCTATGAGCGAATACCCCTAAAATATGTCCAGTTACTACTATTAATATGACCGCCCCCCCTCCCTGTTCTGCTCGTGTAAACCAGTGTAAGTATTATACATCTATAATAATGATCTCATACTGCTAGTGAGTGACATATTGATGCGTTATTAATACAGTTTGAAACAAGTAGGGTAGGGTAGGGTTGGAAAACTCGATTTTTTGTTCATTGACACACAACGAAAGCTAATTGGGTAAACTTTGGTTGTCCTGAAAAGGACAGTAGTAGGCTAGGTGGACAGTGGGCAGCAGGGTGGGACACTGTTTAGCTCTTGCCACCGGGTGTCTTCTGTGACTTCTTGGGCAGAAGCACGGCCTGGATGTTGGGGAGGACACCACCCTGGGCGATGGTGACACCGACAAAAGTTTGTTCAACTCTTCGTCGTTACGGATGGCCAGCTGGAGGTGACGAGGAATGATTCTTGTCTTCTTGTTGTCTCTGGCAGCGTTGCCGGCCAACTCGAGCACTTCAGCGGCCAAATACTCGAGGACGGCGGCTAGGTAGACTGGGGCACCAGCACCGACACGCTCAGCATAGTTTCCTTTCCTCAACAGACGATGAATACGTCCGACTGGGAATTGAAGGCCTGCCCTGGAGGAGCGAGACTTGGACTTTCCCCTTGACTTTACCGCCTTTACCACGTCCGGACATTGTGAGTTGGTTAGGAGCGAGAAGAGTATAGCGACACAGCGATTGCGGCTGTAGGCTATGAATGAAGACTTAACGGCGAGATCGGCCCTTTTATACGAAACGGCGAGGAAATCCGTTCGTCACCAAGCGAGCGTTCTGATTGGCTGCGTAGCGGCCTTGGCGTTCGTACTCGTACTCGTACTCTCCAAATTTCCTCGCCGTTTCATATAAAAGGGCGGCCGGCGGTGGGTTCGCCTCATTTCTGTTCAAGCCGTTGAAAAGAAAACAACATGCCACCTAAAGTTTCTTCCAAGGGAGCCAAGAAGGCCGGTAAGGCTAAAGCCGTACGCACCGGGGTGACAAGAAAAAGAAGAGGAGGAGAAAGGAAAGCTACAGCATCTACATTTACAAAGTCTTGAAGCAGGTGCACCCTGACACTGGCATTTCCTCCAAGGCCATGTCCATCATGAACTCCTTCGTCAACGACATCTTTGAGCGCATTTCAGCTGAAGCCAGCCGTCTTGGCCCACTACAACAAGCGCAGCACCATCACCTCCAGGGAGATCCAGACCGCTGTCCGTCTCCTCCTGCCCGGTGAGCTGGCCAAACACGCCGTCAGTGAAGGCACCAAGGCTGTCACCAAGTACACCACCAGCAAATAAACACAACAGCAAAACAACCACCTGGCTTGCTTGTTGTGTGGCTCTACTACTCGGCCCTTTTCAGGGCCTCCACCCATTCCCAATTAGCTCGGTTTGGTTTACATTGAACGAGTTTTCCCTCCCTTATCCACCTAACCCACCCACTCTGTGTAGCTGCCATGTTACAGTTGTTTTTTGTTTAGTCATTCTTTTCTTTTAATAAGTAGAGATAGATATACATACATACATAGGCCTGCATAGTAATATGCCTATCCCAACAACTGCACACACTATTCTCTTAACACATTTCATGCTAATTCTATCCTTAAACTAGACATAAAAAAGGCCACATACTTATTACTGGGTGGCTCCTTTTTTTAAAAAACACTATTTCATTCTGCATCTCACACAGGGCATCAGCACACCTCTATGCATATCATTTATTGTGTGTTGTTTGGCATAGATCCAAGGGATGAATGGGATTTAATAGTTTTTATTCAGATTATAAGGCTGGCTGTTGTAATAGGAATTATTAGCCAACACTTTGATTCTTATCACCAGTGCTAACTGCCATTTTCATTACAATACATCCATTCTGGTGGGTTGGTTTTTTTCTGTCTTCATTATATATGTTGAACATAACTGTGTGAATGTGGCTTTTGGTGTTTTTTATTATTTTTGTTTTTCTTTCATTTAAAGCTACCATGTCAGATTGCTAAGGCATGCATCTGCCACCATTTGTTCACTGATTTATTTTTTTCCTACTACCATCATATCATATGATTCTTTTTGTTTTGTCTTTTGCTAGTCCTGGCTTGAAAATGAGTTGGTTACACTTCTGCACAACATACATTCTCTTTAACAAGACAAAACAACAATTAAATACTCTGAACTTTTTTTTTTATTATCATATATATACTTTTTTTTTTTTCAAATTACAGAAAAATAAAAAATAACATGAGCTCAAGTACACAGCTTTCAAGAAGTTCATGGTTTTCTTTGCCAGCCCGCACAATGATTTCAGCACAGATTAAAATTTAAACAATCAAAAGGAGGTTGATCTCTTACCCTCTTACCGGCTGACGAGAAAGTTTGCGCAGAAGCATCATTTCTTAAGTCCTTGGTCAGTTGGAGTTGTAAAATGATGAGGTTTTCTTAACATTTGCCCTGGGGCATACATTTATGGTCCTGGTACTAGTTCTATACTGACAAGGATTCTTTCAAAGCAACTTGAGCCCAAAGGGAAGTATTTATATGCCTGCAACATAGCTGTGATTAATAAAGAATGAATTTCAATGCAAAAAATAATAATTTGAATCCCTGCAAGCTCCTTTCACATAAACCAGAGAGAAAAAAATGTATGCCAGTCTATAACATATACAAAATAAATAAATAAGATTGAATATAATATAAAGATTTTTTTTATTCCTCTCATTAGTTCAACCCTTCTCTTTTTATATAAACACCCAAGGCAGACACTTGAGTAAATTAATATCCTTCCATATATTATAGAAACATAAATAAATATGTGTAAAAAGTATTTCATATATGTATATTTTTTTTTAATATATATAAATATATATATATATATATATAATATATATATATATATATATATATATATATATATATATATATATATATATATATATATATATATAATGTAAAAAATATTGAATAGACGAATATTGTATATATGTCTATATATACGTATGTATATATATGCATGTTTTGTGTATATATATATATATATATATATATATATATATATATATATATATATATATATATATATATATATATATTTACATGTGTGTCTAAATGTATATTCATTGAATATATATTTGAATGTATATTCAAATATATATATTTGAGTGTAGACGAAAGACGCTCAAGTAAAATAATATCCTTCAGAATATTATAATTATAAGTTTTTTTTTTCTACCCCAGCAAACAGAAGGATATATATATACACACATATATATAATTTATATTTACAAATATATATCATATAAGAATTAATATATATATTCATAATATATAAGGATATAATACAAATATATATATATATATATATATATATATGTATAAATAAATAAATTATATATATAGATATATTCATATATAATGTATTTATTATGTAAATATATATATATATGTATATATCAGTGTGTATATATAAAGGTATGTATATATGTTCCAATATATTTATTTGTTTGTTCGGATACATATATATCTGTTGTGTGTATTAAATTGCGCTCTTCTGTCAGTTTTTTCATTTGACGACAGTCGGTTAAGGTACTGGCCCCAGCCTAAAGATATTAGTAGAGCCTTCATAATGTGATGCCATGGGTTAGCAAAAAATAAATGAAGAAAAATCACATAGCAGGACAAATTGACATTTTACATGCTTTCAAACTTAAACTGAAATCAGAAAATGATGTGAAATTCATCTTGTGTATATAGAAAAATAAGCATTGTGCCAAAATCCTAATCATTGGTTTTAAAAATGACACCAGCTTAATTTAAAAACTGGAAATTGTTTTGCCCTGGCGGATGAGATACCGGTAGCCGACACAGGGTTTACAGGCTGATAAAAGAAAGCGGTATACTTAAAGACAAAAGAATACCCTGTGTTAAAGCGGAACCAGCTAAGATTAAAGCTTAAAGTAAAGGCCTGCCCTGTCGCAGAATGTTAAAGTGGCCGGTGTGAAAGATCCCCGCGCCAGGCTAAAAGCAAGCTGTACACTTATTACTTAACGAGAGCTTCTTCAGGTCTTGTCTGTAGGACAATTCAGTCACAATAACAGGCAGACCAGGCCAGCCCTGGATATAAGCTAATTCATTTTATGCGGTGCTTCGACAGTCAATGAATATGGAGCTGCGGTCAGACTTTCAAACAAACCGCCTGAGTATTTAAAATGGGAAACAATATTTATTAATATTATCACCAACTAGATCTAGATTATATAGGCTACAAGGAAACCCAGAACCAGACTGGAAAGAAGTAAATTTACTCCCACTAATGATGACTTCTCACTAATACTAATAATTAAAAAAATGTTTAAAAAAATTAATTGCTCAAACCTAATAATCATTACAATCAAGCATCAAGTCTGATAGCCAACATTGGACCTAAAATCTAGATCTATTAGTTTTTACTGAACTAAATCTTATGTTAGCTACTAATAATTACTAATGCATTCAATTATTAATACCTAGGCTACTCATTCCTACAGAATCTAGAAATTCTAGATCTAGACTCTAGAGAAATACTGGCGTCCCAGGCCAACCTAACCTTTTAAGCAACATCCTTAATTAGCATTTAATTTACCATGGATCGCCTGCCTTTTTTTTTTCACCGTGAAATTATTATTGTAATTTTTGAAACAGTATTTTGAATAGATCCACCCTCCTGTTTATATTATTTTAGTTAAGCTAGAGCGTTAGATCTAGAATTCTAGATCGACGCCTAGTTGCGTGTTTTAAAATAAAGCCAGAATATTAATAGACTGAAAATAAATGTGCCAGTTGTCGTGGGAAAAGGTTAAAAGAATAATTAATAAATGAAAAGCATTGAACTATTTCTCAAACATTAAATTAGTAGACTTGTAGGCGGCTAGATCTAGATCTATGTGATGAGTTGGATTAAAATTGAATGAATTCGTGCAGAATGTTTCGGAAGGAGTGAGTGAGCGGGAGACCCAAAAAAGTTAAAGTATCGCCTTTCCGATAGATCATTTCACATGAAAGCGATAGTTAAAGGACAGGTCGGATGCAGGGGGCACCTGGTTTTCTGATTTTAGTCAAGGAAAATGGGGAAAATGTATTTATTTTGTATTTTACAACGCGCGATGCTCGAAAATTAGTAGCTCAGGGAAGTCTACCGGTGGTTACCGCCTCAGGTTAAAAATAGCGACCAATGGCTGTAGAGGGAAAAAAAGGCACATAGTATTCGATATTAAAACAATGTTTCGCTTTTGTGGCGATTTAGGGCGTTTTTTATTATTGAAATAATATGAGGAAAGCAGTGAAATCATTATTGTAGCCAGAAAAGGACGAATAACTGCTGATTTCGTTTGAGTATATTTATAAGCCCCAATTTTCTCACACCGATGTCTACGGCCATACCACGTTGAAAATACCGGTTCTCGTCCGATCACCGCAGTCAAGCAACGTCGGGCGTGGTTAGTACTTAGATGGGTGACCGCTTGGGAACACCACGTGTTGTAGACTTTTTTTCATCTTTTGTCTTTTGTTTTTACCCCACTGGACACCTATTCTTACCACCTGTACTCTTTCCTAAGTTCACCACATACCTGTGAACACTTTTGTAATATCGAAATATTTTTTGTTTGTTTCTTTTGTGCCTTCACGGTAGGCTACCTCGACCCTCCCCACCCATGGAAACAAACCCCTTAAAAACCAAAGGAAAGATGACCACTCTGCCCAAATTAAATAAATAAACTAAGTAGGCTACAACCAAATAATTGTACAATCAAACCTAAGTAATAAGGAGGAAGAAGTAACTCAGTAAGTAAGGGGTAGGTATGGAAAACATTCGTGTAGGGGTTACAACCACTCGAGCTAATTCGGAAACGTATGGGTGGCCCTAATAAGGGCCGGATGGGTAGAACAAATGGGTGGTCCTGGGTTGAGTTTAACCGCCGAAGCCGTACAGGGTGCGACCTTGACGTTTCAGAGCATAGACGACATCCATAGCAGTGACGGTCTTCCTCTTGGCGTGCTCAGTGTAGGTGACGGCATCACGGATGACATTTTCAAGGAACACCTTGAGGACACCTCTGGTTTCTTCGTAGATCAGACCAGAGATACGTTTGACACCACCTCTGCGAGCAAGACGACGGATGGCTGGCTTGGTGATACCTTGGATGTTATCACGCAACACCTTCCTGTGACGCTTGGCGCCTCCTTTGCCGAGTCCCTTACCACCCTTGCCTCGGCCAGACATATTGAATTTTTTTTCTTTGTTGATGAACGAGTGTTCGAAAAAACGCCGTCTGCAGAGAAACTCGCTCCTTATATACGGTCCTGGGCTCGAGTTCGTTCAATATGGCGGACACCGCCCAACCAAAAGCGGTCGGCGAATGAGCCAGCCAATGAAAAAGCAGCTTGCCGTGTCGACTGGAATGTTGCTGGCTTGTCGGCTAACGGTGTCGTTTTCAAAGTCATTTTTTCACCTATTCTGCTATGCGACCCTTGGATAAAAAATAAAGAGTTTCATTGCCCACACGTGTAGGCATAGAAAAGATCCACGTTTGTCATGTTAAAATATGGTATTAGACGTTATTTTCACCGTTTTGTGCGAATAAAACTGAAATATTTCCCTACACCTAATTATGCGAGTACGAGCGAGCTCATTATGCGAGTACGAGAGAATCTCGAACGCTGATTGGTCGAGTACGAACGAAATAATATTCTCGTACTCCGCTCCGTACTCGCAGTGGTTTGTTTACATCGTGAAACGAATAGGTTAGTTAGGCTTCTAATAATTAAATAATCTATGGCGTGTAGTCGTTAAGAATAATTTCTGCTCTCCGATTAAGATCTAGATATCTAGCTCTAACCCTAAAGGGTTTTTCTTTTTTATATATTTTAAAAAGCAATGGATAGGGTGGTGGGTGGGTGGGTGAAAGAAAAATATAAAATTTATTCTCTCCTTTCTTCACATTTGAGATAAATAAAACAATATCAACAGCATGCATACACGAATTCAAATAGCAATGTGATGTGTGAGTTGAATTAAAGAGATAAATGAATAGAACCTATCTCCCGCATCCCCCAGAATAATACTAATAGATGTAGTAGTAGTAGTAGAGTGGCAGACATGGGCAGGGGGTGTAGTGGGTGGGTGGGTGGAAACTCGTGAGGTGGGGGACCTTCACTGCTAATCTGAACGTTGTCAGGTGGTCCTAAAAAGGACCTTGGTTGAGGACAGGGGGTGGTGGTTTGGGCTTAAAAGAAACCTCTTAAGCACGCTCACCACGGATACGTCTGGCTAGCTGGATGTCCTTGGGCATGATGGTGACACGCTTGGCGTGGATGGCGCACAGGTTGGTGTCTTCAAACAGACCGACGAGGTAAGCCTCGCTAGCCTCCTGCAGGGCCATGACAGCGGAGCTCTGGAAGCGAAGGTCAGTCTTGAAGTCCTGGGCGATTTCTCTGACCAGGCGCTGGAATGGCAGCTTGCGAATGAGCAGCTCAGTGCTCTTCTGGTAACGACGGATTTCTCTCAGGGCGACGGTTCCAGGCCTGTAACGATGGGGCTTCTTAACACCGCCGGTGGCTGGTGCTGACTTTCTGGCGGCTTTGGTGGCCAGCTGTTTACGTGGGGCTTTGCCTCCGGTGGATTTACGGGCGGTTTGTTTTGTTCTGGCCATGGCGGTATCTCAACTGGATGATAGTCAGTTTAAGAAATGTGGCAGCCCAGCGCTGCTGGTCCTTTTATAACCGTCCGCCAAACCCTTAGCGCAACGAAGCTCTCCCATTGGACGAGTACGAGTTTAACAACGCTGATTGGCCAGAAGCAGCCACACAACGTTGAGACAGCGTCGACATACCTAGCAGATTATTTTTAGATCGCTCGGTATCCAGCCGAGCGATCTATTAATAGCAGACAGGGCCGATAACACAAAATATTCTTCGTTCAAATGAAATCCTTGGTTGTGCCGCTTGTCATGGGTAACGGTGTGTTTGCTTCTGTCCTCTTCAATGAATTATGAATGTGTGTGAGTGATTAGAAAAGAACCCAACATAGACTGCATGAAACAATCTAGATCTAGACCTAGTCTATAGACCTATGTAGATATTCTGACCCAATTCTTACCCAATTCGCCCGCTCGATCGGCGGTAATAATAGTGTGTAAATAAATGAGGGGGAGGATTGTAATCAAACATATTTGTTTTTAAAAACAAGAAGATATAAAATAAAAATGGTAGACTAGCGGTGGGTTAAAGAATAGAATTTTAAAATAACGACCACCCTTATTTCTTGTAGACAAGGGTTAAACGGAGCACATTTAAAGAAAAAAAGATTCTATTTACATTTGTATCTATGAGCGAATACCCCTAAAATATGTCCAGTTACTACTATTAATATGACCGCCCCCCTCCCTGTTCTGCTCGTGTAAACCAGTGTAAGTATTATACATCTATAATAATGATCTCATACTGCTAGTGAGTGACATATTGATGCGTTATTAATACAGTTTGAAACAAGTAGGGTAGGGTAGGGTTGGAAAACTCGATTTTTGTTCATTGACACACAACGAAAGCTAATTGGGTAAACTTTGGTTGTCCTGAAAAGGACAGTAGTAGGCTAGGTGGACAGTGGGCAGCAGGGTGACACTGTTTAGCTCTTGCCACCGGGTGTCTTCTGTGACTTCTTGGGCAGAAGCACGGCCTGGATGTTGGGGAGGACACCACCCTGGGCGATGGTGACACCCGACAAAAGTTTGTTCAACTCTTCGTCGTTACGGATGGCCAGCTGGAGGTGACGAGGAATGATTCTTGTCTTCTTGTTGTCTCTGGCAGCGTTGCCGGCCAACTCGAGCACTTCAGCGGCCAAATACTCGAGGACGGCGGCTAGGTAGACTGGGGCACCAGCACCGACACGCTCAGCATAGTTTCCTTTCCTCAACAGACGATGAATACGTCCGACTGGGAATTGAAGGCCTGCCCTGGAGGAGCGAGACTTGGACTTTCCCTTGACTTTACCGCCTTTACCACGTCCGGACATTGTGAGTTGGTTAGGAGCGAGAAGAGTATAGCGACACAGCGATTGCGGCTGTAGGCTATGAATGAAGACTTAACGGCGAGATCGGCCCTTTTATACGAAACGGCGAGGAAATCCGTTCGTCACCAAGCGAGCGTTCTGATTGGCTGCGTAGCGGCTTGGCGTTCGTACTCGTACTCGTACTCTCCAAATTTCCTCGCCGTTTCATATAAAAGGGCGGCCGGCGGTGGGTTCGCCTCATTTCTGTTCAAGCCGTTGAAAAGAAAACAACATGCCACCTAAAGTTTCTTCCAAGGGAGCCAAGAAGGCCGGTAAGGCTAAAGCCGTACGCACCGGTGACAAGAAAAAGAAGAGGAGGAGAAAGGAAAGCTACAGCATCTACATTTACAAAGTCTTGAAGCAGGTGCACCCTGACACTGGCATTTCCTCCAAGGCCATGTCCATCATGAACTCCTTCGTCAACGACATCTTTGAGCGCATTTCAGCTGAAGCCAGCCGTCTTGCCCACTACAACAAGCGCAGCACCATCACCTCCAGGGAGATCCAGACCGCTGTCCGTCTCCTCCTGCCCGGTGAGCTGGCCAAACACGCCGTCAGTGAAGGCACCAAGGCTGTCACCAAGTACACCACCAGCAAATAAACACAACAGCAAACAACCACCTGGCTTGCTTGTTGTGTGGCTCTACTACTCGGCCCTTTTCAGGGCCTCCACCCATTCCCAATTAGCTCGGTTTGGTTTACATTGAACGAGTTTTCCCTCCCTTATCCACCTACCCACCCACTCTGTGTAGCTGCCATGTTACAGTTGTTTTTTGTTTAGTCATTCTTTTCTTTAATAAGTAGAGATAGATATACATACATACATAGGCCTGCATAGTAATATGCCTATCCCAACAACTGCACACACTATTCTCTTAACACATTTCATGCTAATTCTATCCTTTAAACTAGACATAAAAAGGCCACATACTTATTACTGGGTGGCTCCTTTTTTTAAAAAACACTATTTCATTCTGCATCTCACACAGGGCATCAGCACACCTCTATGCATATCATTTATTGTGTGTTGTTTGGCATAGATCCAAGGGATGAATGGGATTTAATAGTTTTAATTCAGATTATAAGGCTGGCTGTTGTAATAGGAATTATTAGCCAACACTTTGATTCTTATCACCAGTGCTAACTGCCATTTTCATTACAATACATCCATTCTGGTGGGTTGGTTTTTTTCTGTCTTCATTATATATGTTGAACATAACTGTGTGAATGTGGCTTTTGGTGTTTTTATTATTTTTGTTTTTCTTTCATTAAAGCTACCATGTCAGATTGCTAAGGCATGCATCTGCCACCATTTGTTCACTGATTTATTTTTTTCCTACTACCATCATATCATATGATTCTTTTTGTTTTGTCTTTTGCTAGTCCTGGCTTGAAAATGAGTTGGTTACACTTCTGCACAACATACATTCTCTTTAACAAGACAAAACAACAATTAAATACTCTGAACTTTTTTTTTTATTATCATATATATACTTTTTTTTTTTTCAAATTACAGAAAATAAAAAATAACATGAGCTCAAGTACACAGCTTTCAAGAAGTTCATGGTTTTCTTTGCCAGCCCGCACAATGATTTCAGCACAGATTAAAATTTAAACAATCAAAAGGAGGTTGATCTCTTACCGGCTGACGAGAAAGTTTGCGCAGAAGCATCATTTCTTAAGTCCTTGGTCAGTTGGAGTTGTAAAATGATGAGGTTTTCTTAACATTTGCCCTGGGGCATACATTTATGGTCCTGGTACTAGTTCTATACTGACAAGGATTCTTTCAAAGCAACTTGAGCCCAAAGGGAAGTATTTATATGCCTGCAACATAGCTGTGATTAATAAAGAATGAATTTCAATGCAAAAAATAATAATTTGAATCCCTGCAAGCTCCTTTCACATAAACCAGAGAGAAAAAAATGTATGCCAGTCTATAACATATACAAAATAAATAAATAAGATTGAATATAAAGATTTTTTTTATTCCTCTCATTAGTTCAACCCTTCTCTTTTTATATAAACACCCAAGGCAGACACTTGAGTAAATTAATATCCTTCCATATATTATAGAAACATAAATAAATATGTGTAAAAAGTATTTCATATATGTATATTTTTTTTAATATATATAAATATATATATATATATATATAATATATATATATATATATATATATATATATATATATATATATATATATATATATATATATATAATGTAAAAATATTGAATAGACGAATATTGTATATATGTCTATATATACGTATGTATATATATGCATGTTTTGTGTATATATATATATATATATATATATATATATATATATATATATATATATATATATATATATATATATATATTTACATGTGTGTCTAAATGTATATTCATTGAATATATATTTGAATGTATATTCAAATATATATATTTGAGTGTAGACGAAAGACGCTCAAGTAAAATAATATCCTTCAGAATATTATAATTATAAGTTTTTTTTTTCTACCCCAGCAAACAGAAGGATATATATATACACACATATATATAATTTATATTTACAAATATATATCATATAAGAATTAATATATATATTCATAATATATAAGGATATAATACAAATATATATATATATATATATTATATATGTATAAATAAATAAATTATATATATAGATATATTCATATATAATGTATTTATTATGTAAATATATATATATATGTATATATCAGTGTGTATATATAAAGGTATGTATATATGTTCCAATATATTTATTTGTTTGTTCGGATACATATATATCTGTTGTGTGTATTAAATTGCGCTCTTCTGTCAGTTTTTTCATTTGACGACAGTCGGTTAAGGTACTGGCCCCAGCCTAAAGATATTAGTAGAGCCTTCATAATGTGATGCCATGGGTTAGCAAAAAATAAATGAAGAAAAATCACATAGCAGGACAAATTGACATTTTACATGCTTTCAAACTTAAACTGAAATCAGAAAATGATGTGAAATTCATCTTGTGTATATAGAAAAATAAGCATTGTGCCAAAATCCTAATCATTGGTTTTAAAAATGACACCAGCTTAATTTAAAAACTGGAAATTGTTTTGCCCTGGCGGATGAGATACCGGTAGCCGACACAGGGTTTACAGGCTGATAAAAGAAAGCGGTATACTTAAAGACAAAAGAATACCCTGTGTTAAAGCGGAACCAGCTAAGATTAAAGCTTAAAGTAAAGGCCTGCCCTGTCGCAGAATGTTAAAGTGGCCGGTGAAAGATCCCCGCGCCAGGCTAAAAGCAAGCTGTACACTTATTACTTAACGAGAGCTTCTTCAGGTCTTGTCTGTAGGACAATTCAGTCACAATAACAGGCAGACCAGGCCAGCCCTGGATATAAGCTAATTCATTTTATGCGGTGCTTCGACAGTCAATGAATATGGAGCTGCGGTCAGACTTTCAAACAAACCGCCTGAGTATTTAAAATGGGAAACAATATTTATTAATATTATCACCAACTAGATCTAGATTATATAGGCTACAAGGAAACCCAGAACCAGACTGGAAAGAAGTAAATTTACTCCCACTAATGATGACTTCTCACTAATACTAATAATTAAAAAAATGTTTAAAAAAATTAATTGCTCAAACCTAATAATCATTACAATCAAGCATCAAGTCTGATAGCCAACATTGGACCTAAAATCTAGATCTATTAGTTTTTACTGAACTAAATCTTATGTTAGCTACTAATAATTACTAATGCATTCAATTATTAATACCTAGGCTACTCATTCCTACAGAATCTAGAAATTCTAGATCTAGACTCTAGAGAAATACTGGCGTCCCAGGCCAACCTAACCTTTTAAGCAACATCCTTAATTAGCATTTAATTTACCATGGATCGCCTGCCTTTTTTTTTTCACCGTGAAATTATTATTGTAATTTTTGAAACAGTATTTTGAATAGATCCACCCTCCTGTTTATATTATTTTAGTTAAGCTAGAGCGTTAGATCTAGAATTCTAGATCGACGCCTAGTTGCGTGTTTTAAAATAAAGCCAGAATATTAATAGACTGAAAATAAATGTGCCAGTTGTCGTGGGAAAAGGTTAAAAGAATAATTAATAAATGAAAAGCATTGAACTATTTCTCAAACATTAAATTAGTAGACTTGTAGGCGGCTAGATCTAGATCTATGTGATGAGTTGGATTAAAATTGAATGAATTCGTGCAGAATGTTTCGGAAGGAGTGAGTGAGCGGGAGACCCAAAAAAGTTAAAGTATCGCCTTTCCGATAGATCATTTCACATGAAAGCGATAGTTAAAGGACAGGTCGGATGCAGGGGGCACCTGGTTTTCTGATTTTAGTCAAGGAAAATGGGGAAAATGTATTTATTTTGTATTTTACAACGCGCGATGCTCGAAAATTAGTAGCTCAGGGAAGTCTACCGGTGGTTACCGCCTCAGGTTAAAAATAGCGACCAATGGCTGTAGAGGGAAAAAAAGGCACATAGTATTCGATATTAAAACAATGTTTCGCTTTTGTGGCGATTTAGGGCGTTTTTTATTATTGAAATAATATGAGGAAAGCAGTGAAATCATTATTGTAGCCAGAAAAGGACGAATAACTGCTGATTTCGTTTGAGTATATTTATAAGCCCCAATTTTCTCACACCGATGTCTACGGCCATACCACGTTGAAAATACCGGTTCTCGTCCGATCACCGCAGTCAAGCAACGTCGGGCGTGGTTAGTACTTAGATGGGTGACCGCTTGGGAACACCACGTGTTGTAGACTTTTTTTCATCTTTTGTCTTTTGTTTTTACCCCACTGGACACCTATTCTTACCACCTGTACTCTTTCCTAAGTTCACCACATACCTGTGAACACTTTTGTAATATCGAAATATTTTTTGTTTGTTTCTTTTGTGCCTTCACGGTAGGCTACCTCGACCCTCCCCACCCATGGAAACAAACCCCTTCAAAAACCAAAGGAAAGATGACCACTCTGCCCAAATTAAATAAATAAACTAAGTAGGCTACAACCAAATAATTGTACAATCAACCTAAGTAATAAGGAGGAAGAAGTAACTCAGTAAGTAAGGGGTAGGTATGGAAAACATTCGTGTAGGGGTTACAACCACTCGAGCTAATTCGGAAACGTATGGGTGGCCCTAATAAGGGCCGGATGGGTAGAACAAATGGGTGGTCCTGGGTTGAGTTTAACCGCCGAAGCCGTACAGGGTGCGACCTTGACGTTTCAGAGCATAGACGACATCCATAGCAGTGACGGTCTTCCTCTTGGCGTGCTCAGTGTAGGTGACGGCATCACGGATGACATTTTCAAGGAACACCTTGAGGACACCTCTGGTTTCTTCGTAGATCAGACCAGAGATACGTTTGACACCACCTCTGCGAGCAAGACGACGGATGGCTGGCTTGGTGATACCTTGGATGTTATCACGCAACACCTTCCTGTGACGCTTGGCGCCTCCTTGCCGAGTCCCTTACCACCCTTGCCTCGGCCAGACATATTGAATTTTTTTTCTTTGTTGATGAACGAGTGTTCGAAAAACGCCGTCTGCAGAGAAACTCGCTCCTTATATACGGTCCTGGGCTCGAGTTCGTTCAATATGGCGACACCGCCCAACCAAAAGCGGTCGGCGAATGAGCCAGCCAATGAAAAAGCAGCTTGCCGTGTCGACTGGAATGTTGCTGGCTTGTCGGCTAACGGTGTCGTTTTCAAAGTCATTTTTTCACCTATTCTGCTATGCGACCCTTGGATAAAAAATAAAGAGTTTCATTGCCCACACGTGTAGGCATAGAAAAGATCCACGTTTGTCATGTTAAAATATGGTATTAGACGTTATTTTCACCGTTTTGTGCGAATAAAACTGAAATATTTCCCTACACCTAATTATGCGAGTACGAGCGAGCTCATTATGCGAGTACGAGAGAATCTCGAACGCTGATTGGTCGAGTACGAACGAAATAATATTCTCGTACTCCGCTCCGTACTCGCAGTGGTTGTTTACATCGTGAAACGAATAGGTTAGTTAGGCTTCTAATAATTAAATAATCTATGGCGTGTAGTCGTTAAGAATAATTTCTGCTCTCCGCATTAAGATCTAGATATCTAGCTCTAACCCTAAAGGGTTTTTCTTTTTTATATATTTAAAAAGCAATGGATAGGGTGGTGGGTGGGTGGGTGAAAGAAAAATATAAAATTTATTCTCTCCTTTCTTCACATTTGAGATAAATAAAACAATATCAACAGCATGCATACACGAATTCAAATAGCAATGTGATGTGTGAGTTGAATTAAAGAGATAAATGAATAGAACCTATCTCCCGCATCCCCCAGAATAATACTAATAGATGTAGTAGTAGTAGTAGAGTGGCAGACAGGGCCAGGGGGTGTAGTGGGTGGGTGGGTGGAAACTCGTGAGGTGGGGGACCTTCACTGCTAATCTGAACGTTGTCAGGTGGTCCTAAAAAGGACCTTGGTTGAGGACAGGGGGTGGTGGTTTGGGCTTAAAAAGAAACCTCTTAAGCACGCTCACCACGGATACGGTCTGGCTAGCTGGATGTCCTTGGGCATGATGGTGACACGCTTGGCGTGGATGGCGCACAGGTTGGTGTCTTCAAACAGACCGACGAGGTAAGCCTCGCTAGCCTCCTGCAGGGCCATGACAGCGGAGCTCTGGAAGCGAAGGTCAGTCTTGAAGTCCTGGGCGATTTCTCTGACCAGGCGCTGGAATGGCAGCTTGCGAATGAGCAGCTCAGTGCTCTTCTGGTAACGACGGATTTCTCTCAGGGCGACGGTTCCAGGCCTGTAACGATGGGGCTTCTTAACACCGCCGGTGGCTGGTGCTGACTTTCTGGCGGCTTTGGTGGCCAGCTGTTTACGTGGGGCTTTGCCTCCGGTGGATTTACGGGCGGTTTGTTTTGTTCTGGCCATGGCGGTATCTCAACTGGATGATAGTCAGTTTAAGAAATGTGGCAGCCCAGCGCTGCTGGTCCTTTTATAACCGTCCGCCAAACCCTTAGCGCAACGAAGCTCTCCCATTGGACGAGTACGAGTTTAACAACGCTGATTGGCCAGAAGCAGCCACACAACGTTGAGACAGCGTCGACATACCTAGCAGATTATTTTAGATCGCTCGGTATCCAGCCGAGCGATCTATTAATAGCAGACAGGGCCGATAACACAAAATATTCTTCGTTCAAATGAAATCCTTGGTTGTGCCGCTTGTCATGGGTAACGGTGTGTTTGCTTCTGTCCTCTTCAATGAATTATGAATGTGTGTGAGTGATTAGAAAGAACCCCACATAGACTGGCATGAAACAATCTAGATCTAGACCTAGTCTATAGACCTATGTAGATATTCTGACCCAATTCTTACCCAATTCGCCCGCTCGATCGGCGGTAATAATAGTGTGTAAATAAATGAGGGGGAAGGATTGTAATCAAACATATTTGTTTTTAAAAACAAGAAGATATAAAATAAAAATGGTAGACTAGCGGTGGGTTAAGAATAGAATTTTAAAATAACGACCACCCTTATTTCTTGTAGACAAGGGTTAAACGGAGCACATTTAAAGAAAAAAAGATTCTATTTACATTTGTATCTATGAGCGAATACCCCTAAAATATGTCCAGTTACTACTATTAATATGACCGCCCCCTCCCTGTTCTGCTCGTGTAAACCAGTGTAAGTATTATACATCTATAATAATGATCTCATACTGCTAGTGAGTGACATATTGATGCGTTATTAATACAGTTTGAAACAAGTAGGGTAGGGTAGGGTTGGAAAACTCGATTTTTGTTCATTGACACACAACGAAAGCTAATTGGGTAAACTTTGGTGTCCTGAAAAGGACAGTAGTAGGCTAGGTGGACAGTGGGCAGCAGGGTGACACTGTTTAGCTCCTTGCCACCGGGTGTCTTCTGTGACTTCTTGGGCAGAAGCACGGCCTGGATGTTGGGGAGGACACCACCCTGGGCGATGGTGGACACCCGACAAAAGTTTGTTCAACTCTTCGTCGTTACGGATGGCCAGCTGGAGGTGACGAGGAATGATTCTTGTCCTTCTTGTTGTCTCTGGCAGCGTTTGCCGGCCAACTCGAGCACTTCAGCGGCCAAATACTCGAGGACGGCGGCTAGGTAGACTGGGGCACCAGCACCGACACGCTCAGCATAGTTTCCTTTCCTCAACAGACGATGAATACGTCCGACTGGGAATTGAAGGCCTGCCCTGGAGGAGCGAGACTTGGACTTTCCCTTGACTTTACCGCCTTTACCACGTCCGGACATTGTGAGTTGGTTTAGGAGCGAGAAGAGTATAGCGACACAGCGATTGCGGCTGTAGGCTATGAATGAAGACTTAAACGGCGAGATCGGCCCTTTTTATACGAAACGGCGAGGAAATCCGTTCGTCCACCAAGCGAGCGTTCTGATTGGCTGCGTAGCGGCTTGGCGTTCGTACTCGTACTCGTACTCTCCAAATTTTCCTCGCCGTTTCATATAAAAGGGCGGCCGGCGGTGGGTTCGCCTCATTTCTGTTCAAGCCGTTTGAAAAGAAAACAACATGCCACCTAAAGTTTCTTCCAAGGGAGCCAAGAAGGCCGGTAAGGCTAAAGCCGTACGCACCGGTGACAAGAAAAAGAAGAGGAGGAGAAAGGAAAGCTACAGCATCTACAT
>NW_026733601.1:5000-89336 GCF_028476545.2 Physella acuta
CTATGCCCAGCCGCCTGAAGTTGAGATCATCTGTTTCAGGGACCTCGGCATATGAAAGGATAGTGTAGTCAGCACTATGCCCAGCCGCCTGAAGTTGAGATCATCTGTTTCAGGGACCTCGGCATATGAAGGGATAGTGAAGTCAGCACTATGCCCAGCCGCCTGAAGTTGAGATCATCTGTTTCAGGGACCTCGGCATATCAAAGGATAGTGTAGTCAGCACTATGCCCAGCCGCCTGAAGTTGAGATCATCTGTTTCAGGGACCTCGGCATATGAAGGGATAGTGTAGTCAGCAGCCGCCTTTGCTTTCCATAACGTGAGTTAAGTACCCATCAGAGCTGGGTGGACTTAGGTAGGTTCTACTGGCTTGAACCCGGATTCGAACTCGAAACTTTCGGGTTAGCAGCCTAGCTCGCTACCACTAGGCCACGTCGTCCCCTTCGTGTGTACATGTTGAGCTCTAAATGGTCCATCGACTCCGACTTCAGCTTTTCTTCGTTCTTTAGCTTTTACAAATAATCAAGGAAGACGTTTTTGATTTCGGAGTTGTCTCTCCTAGACTCTAATATTTAGCCGGTCAAAAAGAATATACAGCGTGAAAGCTTTGTATCTGTAATGGTTTCTCGTGTTATGTTTATTTTTATGTTTTTTTTTATACTTGTATTATTTGTTTAAAATATATTTCCTTTTTTATGCTATGTCAATCTTTAGTACGTATTTAAAAAAAAAAATAATTAGGGGAAGTAATTTCCTTTTAATGTGTTTAGTACAAATATATTAAAAGGAGCTTAATATGAGCACCCATATTTTACTATTTAAACAGGTGGAAATAAGTCACGGAAGTGTTTTGAACGTTTGCCTATCTTTCATACTACAACTCGTACCCAACAGCGTGTTTTAGCTACTGTATAACATCACTACTGTAGTATATCTGTTTAATATTTACAAAAGCTTTTACCGTTAAGTCAAAAATGCAAGAAATTTTTTTTTTTAACTATAAAAAAATTATTATGGTCGGCTATGGGCCCCTAAATGACGCCCCCCCCCCCCCCCCCCCCCCGTATAGTATATGTAAAATTATTCCATCAAACTTAAACAGTACGCAAGTTATAAACTGAAATCTCTAAATAGTAAATAAAAAATTATAAATTTGATATAAAACTTATATATGAAATTTCAAAACCCTAACCTAACGGTAATTAAGTTAACGTGTTTACATACAGATGGACAGACTAACAGAGTCACGAACACGGTTGCAAAACAAAGTTTTCCGACTCCGGAAGGTTATGAAATGTTTAAATTTGTCAAAATCCCAATTTCGACTTCTTACACAATTACATCTGTTACATCTGTTATATTTAGTTTACGATAAAGTAAAAAAAAAAATTAAAATTCCTCTTTGGTCTTCCATTGGGCAAAGTTCATGTTCCATGTCCTCTGTAAATAAGAAAAAGTAGGGAGGTGCTTTTAAATGCTTAATTTTTTAAATAAATAATTTAACAAATAATTTAACAAATTTAAAAGCTAATTATTATGAACATTTTTTAGAACATTTGTTTTATTTCTCTTGGCTCTTTTGTCCATTGTATATAAACCGGGTGACCAGAAAGATGCGCACAAAAAATGCGCAACGGAAAAAAGCGCAAACAGAAAAAAACGCAAACAGAAATTAGCGCTCACAGAAAAATGCGCCAAGAGAAAAATGCGTATACTACTGACACCCCACCCATAGACTACTGACAATTCACAGACCCCCACACACAGGCTACTGACACCCCCACACACAGGGTACTGACACCCCCACACACATGTTACTGACACCCCCAACCACACAGGCTACTGACACCCCCACACACAGGCTACTGACACCCCCACACACAGGGTACTGACACCCCCACCCACAGTCTACTGACACCCCCACACACACAGGCTACAGACACCCCCACATACAGGCTACTGACACCCCCACACACAGGCTACAGACACCCCCACATACAGGCTACAGACACCCCCACACACAGGCTACTGACACCCCAACCCATACAGGCTACTGACACCCCAACACACAGTCTACTGACACCCCACCCAGAGACTGACACCTCACCCAGAGACTGACACCCCACCCAGAGACTGACACCCCACCCAGAGACTGACACCCCACCCACAGACCACTGACACCCCACCCACAGTCTACTGACACCCCACCCAGTCTACTGACACCCCACCCAGAGACTGACACCCCACCCAGAGACTGACACCCCACCCAGAGACTGACACCCCACCCACAGTCTACTGACACCCCACCCAGTCTACTGACACCCCACCCACAGACTGACACCCCACCCACAGACTGACACCCCACCCAGAGACTGACACCCCACCCACAGACTGACACCCCACCCACAGACTGACACCCCACCCAGAGACTGACACCCCACCCACAGACTGACACCCCACCCAGAGACTGACACCCCACCCAGAGACTGACACCCCACCCACAGTCTACTGACACCCCACCCAGAGACTGACACCCCACCCACAGACCACTGACACCCCACCCACAGTCTACTGACACCCCACCCAGAGACTGACACCCCACCCACAGTCTACTGACACCCCACCCAGAGACTGACACCCCACCCAGAGACTGATACCCCACCCAGAGACTGACACCCCACCCAAAGACTGACACCCCACCCAGAGACTGACACCCCACCCAGAGACTGACACCCCACCCACAGACCACTGACACCCCACCCACAGTCTACTGACACCCCACCCAGAGACTGACACCCCACCCACAGTCTACTGACACCCCACCCAGAGACTGACACCCCACCCAAAGACTGACACCCCACCCAGAGACTGACACCCCACCCAAAGACTGACACCCCACCCAGAGACTGACACCCCACCCACAGACCACTGACACCCCACCCAGAGACTGACACCCCACCCAGAGACTGACACCCCACCCACAGACCACTGACACCCCACCCACAGACCACTGACACCCCACCCACAGACCACTGACACCCCACCCACAGACCACTGACACCCCACCCACAGACCACTGACACCCCACCCACAGATTACTTATACCCCACCCAGAGACTGACACCCCACCCACAGTCTACTGACACCCCACCCACAGACTGACACCCCACCCACAGTCTACTGACACCCCACCCAGAGACTGACACCCCACCCACAGACCACTGACACCCCACCCAGAGACTGACACCCCACCCACAGACTGACACCCCACCCACAGACTGACACCCCACCCAGAGACTGACACCCCACCCACAGACCACTGACACCCCACCCAGAGACTGACACCCCACCCACAGACTGACACCCCACCCAGAGACTGACACCCCACCCACAGACCACTGACACCCCACCCAGAGACTGACACCCCACCCACAGACTGACACCCCACCCACAGACCACTGACACCCCACCCACAGACCACTGACACCCCACCCACAGACCACTGACACCCCACCCAAAGACCACTGACACCCCACCCACAGACCACTGACACCCCACCCACAGACTGACACCCCACCGAGAGACTGACACCCCACCCAGAGACTGACACCCCACCCAGAGACTGACACCCCACCCACAGACTGACACCCCACCCACAGACCACTGACACCCCACCCACAGACCACTGACACCCCACCCACAGTCTACTGACACCCCACCCACAGTCTACTGACACCCCACCGAGAGACTGACACCCCACCCAGAGACTGACACCCCACCCAGAGACTGACACCCCACCCAGAGACTGACACCCCACCCACAGACCACTGACACCCCACCCACAGACCACTGACACCCCACCCACAGACCACTGACACCCCACCCAGAGACTGACACCCCACCCAGAGACCACTGACACCCCACCCACAGACCACTGACACCCCACCCACAGACCACTGACACCCCACCCACAGACCACTGACACCCCACCCACAGACCACTGACACCCCACCCACAGACTGACACCCCACCCACAGACCACTGACACCCCACCCACAGACCACTGACACCCCACCCACAGACCACTGACACCCCACCCACATACCACTGACACCCCACCCACAGACCACTGACACCCCACCCACAGACCACTGACACCCCACCCACAGACTGACACCCCACCGAGAGACTGACACCCCACCCAGAGACTGACACCCCACCCACAGTCTACTGACACCCCACCCAGAGACTGACACCCCACCCAGAGACTGACACCCCACCCAGAGACTGACACCCCACCCACAGACTGACACCCCACCCACAGACCACTGACACCCCACCCACAGACCACTGACACCCCACCCACATACCACTGACACCCCACCCAGAGACTGACACCCCACCCACAGACCACTGACACCCCACCCAGAGACTGACACCCCACCCACAGACCACTGACACCCCACCCAGAGACTGACACCCCACCCACAGACCACTGACACCCCACCCACAGACTGACACCCCACCCAGAGACTGACACCCCACCCACAGACCACTGACACCCCACCCACAGACTGACACCCCACCCACAGACTGACACCCCACCCAGAGACCACTGACACCCCACCCACAGACCACTGACATCCCACCCACAGTCTACTGACACCCCACCCACAGTCTACTGACACCCCACCCACAGACTGACACCCCACCCACAGACCACTGACACCCCACCCACAGACCACTGACACCCCACCCACAGACCACTGACACCCCACCCACAGACCACTGACACCCCACCCACAGACCACTGACACCCCACCCACAGACCACTGACACCCCACCCACAGACCACTGACACCCCACCCACAGACCACTGACACCCCACCCAGAGACCACTGACACCCCACCCACAGACCACTGACATCCCACCCAGAGACCACTGACACCCCACCCACAGTCTACTGACACCCCACCCAGAGACTGACACCCCACCCAGAGACCACTGACACCCCACCCACAGTCTACTGACACCCCACCCACAGACCACTGACACCCCACCCACAGACCACTGACACCCCACCCAGAGACTGACACCCCACCCAGAGACTGACACCCCCACCCACAGACCACTGACACCCCACCCACAGACTGACACCCCGCCCACAGTCTACTGACACCCCACCCACAGACCACTGACACCCCACCCACAGACCACTGACACCCCCACCCAGAGACTGACACCCCCACCCACAGACTGACACCCCACCCAGAGACTGACACCCCACCCAGAGACTGACACCCCACCTAGAGACTGACACCCCACCCACAGACCACTGACACCCCACCCACAGACCACTGACACCCCCCACACACAGGCTGACACCCCACCCACAGACCACTGACACCCCACCCACAGACTGACACCCCACCCAGAGACTGACACCCCACCCAGAGACTGACACCCCACCCACAGACCACTGACACCCCACCCAGAGACTGACACCCCACCCAGAGACCACTGACACCCCACCCACAGACCACTGACACCCCACCCACAGACCACTGACACCCCACCCACAGACCACTGACACCCCACCCACAGACCACTGACACCCCACCCACAGACCACTGACACCCCACCCACAGACCACTGACACCCCACCCACAGACCACTGACACCCCACCCACAGACCACTGACACCCCACCCACAGACCACTGACACCCCACCCACAGACCACTGACACCCCACCCAGAGACTGACACCCCACCCACAGTCTACTGACACCCCACCCACAGTCTACTGACACCCCACCCACAGACCACTGACACCCCACCCAGAGACTGACACCCCACCCACAGACCACTGACACCCCACCCACAGACTGACACCCCACCCAGAGACTGACACCCCACCCACAGACCACTGACACCCCACCCACAGACCACTGACACCCCACCCACAGACCACTGACACCCCACCCACAGACTGACACCCCACCCACAGACTGACACCCCACCCACAGACCACTGACACCCCACCCACAGACTGACACCCCACCCACAGACCACTGACACCCCACCCACAGACTGACACCCCACCCAGAGACTGACACCCCACCCACAGACCACTGACACCCCACCCACAGACCACTGACACCCCACCCACAGACCACTGACACCCCACCCACAGACCACTGACACCCCACCCAGAGACTGACACCCCACCCACAGACCACTGACACCCCACCCAGAGACTGACACCCCACCCACAGACCACTGACACCCCCACCCACAGACCACTGACACCCCACCCACAGACCACTGACACCCCACCCACAGACCACTGACACCCCACCCAGAGACTGACACCCCACCCAGAGACTGACACCCCACCCACAGACCACTGACACCCCACCCACAGACCACTGACACCCCACCCAGAGACTGACACCCCACCCAGAGACTGACACCCCACCCACAGACCACTGACACCCCACCCACAGACCACTGACACCCCACCCACAGACCACTGACACCCCACCCACAGACCACTGACACCCCACCCAGAGACTGACACCCCACCCACAGACCACTGACACCCCACCCACAGACCACTGACACCCCACCCACAGACCACTGACACCCCACCCAGAGACTGACACCCCACCCACAGACCACTGACACCCCCACCCAGAGACTGACACCCCACCCACAGACCACTGACACCCCACCCACAGACCACTGACACCCCACCCACAGACCACTGACACCCCACCCACAGACCACTGACACCCCACCCACCGACCACTGACACCCCACCCACAGACTGACACCCCACCCACAGACCACTGACACCCCACCCACAGTCTACTGACACCCCACCCACAGACCACTGACACCCCACCCACAGACCACTGACACCCCACCCAGAGACCACTGACACCCCACCCACAGACTGACACCCCACCCAGAGACTGACACCCCACCCAGAGACCACTGATACCCCACCCACAGACCACTGACACCCCACCCAGTCTACTGACACCCCACCCAGAGACTGACACCCCACCCAGAGACTGACACCCCACCCACAGACCACGGACACACCACCCAGAGACCACTGACACCCCACCCACAGACCACCTACACCCCACCAACAGACCACTGACACCCCACCCACAGACCACTGACACCCCACCCACAGTCTACTGACACCCCACCCACAGACCACTGACACCCCACCCACAGACTGACACCCCACCCAGAGACCACTGACACCCCACCCACAGACCACTGACACCCCACCCACAGACCACTGACACCCCACCCACAGACCACTGACACCCCACCCACAGACCACTGACACCCCACCCACAGACCACTGACACCCCACCCACAGACCACTGACACCCCACCCACAGACCACTGACACCCCACCCACAGTCTGACACCCCACCCAGAGACTGACACCCCACCCAGAGACTGACACCCCACCCAGAGACTGACACCCCACCCACAGACCACTGACACCCCACCCACAGTCTACTGACACCCCACCCACAGTCTACTGACACCCCACCCACAGACCACTGACACCCCACCCACATACCACTGACACCCCACCCAGAGACTGACACCCCACCCAGAGACTGACACCCCACCTACAGACCACTGACACCCCACCCACAGACCACTGACACCCCACCCACAGACCACTGACACCCCACCCACAGTCTACTGACACCCCACCCACAGACCACTGACACCCCACCCAGAGACTGACACCCCACCCACAGTCTACTGACACCCCACCCACAGACTGACACCCCACCCACAGACTGACACCCCACCCACAGACCACTGACACCCCACCCACAGACCACTGACACCCCACCCACAGTCTACTGACACCCTACCCACAGTCTACTGACACCCCACCCACAGTCTACTGACACCTCACCCACAGACCACTGACACCCCACCCACAGACCACTGACACCCCACCCAGAGACTACTGACACCCCACCCACAGACCACGGACACACCACCCAGAGACCACTGACACCCCACCCACAGACCACCTACACCCCACCAACAGACCACTGACACCCCACCCACAGACCACTGACACCCCACCCACAGTCTACTGACACCCCACCCACAGACCACTGACACCCCACCCACAGACTGACACCCCACCCAGAGACCACTGACACCCCACCCACAGACCACTGACACCCCACCCACAGACCACTGACACCCCACCCACAGACCACTGACACCCCACCCACAGACCACTGACACCCCACCCACAGACCACTGACACCCCACCCACAGACCACTGACACCCCACCCACAGACCACTGACACCCCACCCACAGTCTGACACCCCACCCAGAGACTGACACCCCACCCAGAGACTGACACCCCACCCAGAGACTGACACCCCACCCACAGACCACTGACACCCCACCCACAGTCTACTGACACCCCACCCACAGTCTACTGACACCCCACCCACAGACCACTGACACCCCACCCACATACCACTGACACCCCACCCAGAGACTGACACCCCACCCAGAGACTGACACCCCACCTACAGACCACTGACACCCCACCCACAGACCACTGACACCCCACCCACAGACCACTGACACCCCACCCACAGTCTACTGACACCCCACCCACAGACCACTGACACCCCACCCAGAGACTGACACCCCACCCACAGTCTACTGACACCCCACCCACAGACTGACACCCCACCCACAGACTGACACCCCACCCACAGACCACTGACACCCCACCCACAGACCACTGACACCCCACCCACAGTCTACTGACACCTCACCCACAGTCTACTGACACCCCACCCACAGTCTACTGACACCTCACCCACAGACCACTGACACCCCACCCACAGACCACTGACACCCCACCCACAGTCTACTGACACCCCACCCACAGTCTACTGACACCCCACCCACAGTCTACTGACACCCCACCCAGAGACTGACACCCCACCCAGAGACTGACACCCCACCCAGAGACTGACACCCCACCCAGAGACTGACACCCCACCCAGAGACTGACACCCCACCCAGAGACTGACACCCCACCCACAGTCTACTGACACCCCACCCAGAGACTGGCACCCCACCCAGAGACTGGCACCCCACCCAGAGACTGGCACCCCACCCAGAGACTGGCACCCCACCCAGAGAATGACACCCCACCCAGAGACTGACACCCCACCCAGAGAATGACACCCCACCCAGAGACTGACACCCCACCCAGAGAATGACACCCCACCCAGAGACTGACACCCCACCCAGAGACTGACACCCCACCCAGAGACTGGCACCCCACCCAGAGAATGACACCCCACCCAGAGAATGACACCCCACCCAGAGACTGACACCCCACCCAGAGACTGACACCCCACCCAGAGACTGGCACCCCACCCAGAGACTGACACCCCACCCAGAGACTGACACCCCACCCAGAGACTGACACCCCACCCAGAGACTGACACCCCACCCACAGACCACTGACACCCCACCCACAGTCTACTGACACCCCACCCAGAGACTGACACCCCACCCACAGACTGACACCCCACCCAGAGACTGACACCCCACCCAAAGACCACTGACACCCCACCCACAGTCTACTGACACCCCACCCACAGTCTACTGACACCCCACCCAGAGACTGACACCCCACCCAGAGACTGACACCCCACCCAGAGACTGACACCCCACCCAGAGACTGACACCCCACCCACAGACCACTGACACCCCACCCACAGTCTACTGACACCCCACCCAGAGACTGACACCCCACCCACAGACCACTGACACCCCACCCAGAGACTGACACCCCACCCAGAGACTGATACCCCACCCAGAGACTGACACCCCACCCAGAGACTGACACCCCACCCACAGACTGACACCCCACCCAGAGACTGACACCCCACCCAGAGACTGACACCCCACCCACAGACCACTGACACCCCACCCAGAGACTGACACCCCACCCAGAGACTGACACCCCACCCACAGACCACTGACACCCCACCCAGCGACTGACACCCCACCCAGAGACTGACACCCCACCCACAGACCACTGACACCCCACCCAGAGACCACTGACACCCCCACCCACAGACCACTGACACCCCCACCCACAGACCACTGACACCCCCACCCCCACCCACAGACCACTGACACCCCCACCCCCACACCACTGACACCCCACCCACAGACCACTGACACCCCACCCACAGACCACTGACACCCCACGAACTACTGGACCACCTGTGTGAGCTGATCAGATAAAGCAGTTTGAATTCTTCTATTAATAGCCCCCAGCTATTTCTTGTGTTAACTTGTCAACCATAGTAGATATGCAATCTATTTGGGTCTGACGTCACAAGAGTACTTGCTATCGTCTGACCAAATCATCAGCAGCCGTTTGGTGGATGAATAACACGCCACACACATCACGCACCACACTGCAGGTTCGTATGCTTTTATCTACCTATTGTGTTTAGCCATTTAATTAATTGCATTTTTTAAATGTTTTTTTTTTATTTACGAGGTTCGTATACTCTCAAGCATGACGAATTCAATAATTTAGTGGTTAATGTAAGATTTGTTTACTGCCCATGGTTAATGTAAGATTTGTTTACTGCCCATGGTTAATGTAAGATTTGTTTACTGCCCATGGTTAATGTAAGATTTGTTTACTGCCCATGGTTAATGTAAGATTTGTTTACTGCCCATGGTTAATGTAAGATTTGTTTACTGCCCATGGTTAATGTAAGATTTGTTTACTGCCCATGGTTAATGTGAGATTTGTTTACTGCCCATGGTTAATGTAAGATTTGTTTACTGCCCATGGTTAATGTAAGATTTGTTTACTGCCCATGGTTAATGTAAGATTTGTTTACTGCCCATGCCCGCTGGTACTTTATAACGGAAATGTGCAAAGTCAGCTAATAGGTTATAGGCCTATTTGCACGCATTCTGACTTATTATATAGATACACTGTAGACACAAGTAGCTAATGCCCCTGAATCATATCACAGTAGATATTAATTAACTCCTGAATCATATCACGGTAGATATTAAATCCTGAATCATATCCCAGTAGCCTATATATTAATTAACTCCTGTGACCTTCGTTCAAGTCAAGTCTATTTCCTGCTTTGTCCATTTCGGCGATCTCTGTACAATCACCCCTCCACACATAACCCCTCCACACCCCCCTTCCACACACACACCTCCACATACACCCCCACCCCCACATACACCTCTCCACTTAACTTAAAACCCGGTGATTTGGGTCAACTGATTTATTCTACGCCTCGATGTCCGAGTGTGAATGGGTTTTGTTCCCTAGTTCTCTAGCTCCCAGAAACACACCACACACCGCTGTTGCTGCTTATCTAAAGAACTTTTCGCATTTTTGTTTTCAAATTTCGACTGGCAGAAAATGGAATGTGAGAATAAACTCCCTAAACTGGGAAGTCTGGTCAAACAACAGACTTTGGAAGTCTGCACAGACTTTCTCTCTGATGCTATCTCTGACGTCACAAAGGTATGTTTGGATAAATTACTTGAGGTGCTCACGCTATCCAACACCCTAATACGCACTCTATCACACACACACACACAAACGCACACGCTAACACACACGCAAACACATACCCTCACACGCACCAACACACACACTAGCCCACACGCTAACATACACTATCACATACGCTAACACACACACACACTATTACACACACACACATTACTAAAATCAAAATGTATTCGCTGGTCTATTATATATAACAGTATAATAATATTGTAAAATGTTATTCAAACTTTTACTCTAGCTCTACCAGACCGAGTCCAACTTTGCTATCCTGGAGACCAGAGAACAAGTCTACGAGTTCCTGCGGATCTCCCCGCTGTACGGCGACGTCGTGGGGACGAAGCTCACTGAGCCGAACCCAGTGGATGCCTGTCTGAAGAGTCTGAGGGTGAAGAACGCTATCACCTTCGGCTTCAAGATAACCCTGCTGCTGGTAGGACATAGTGTTGCTTTCAGACTTTTTCTCCGGGGGGGGGGGGGGGCACTTTATATCTTCCGGAGGGGGGACAAAGTTTCTGGGGGGAGAGGGGTGGGGGTTGGCGGACACAGGTAGAAGTATATGTTTTCCATATAAAGTCCATTTCATTCGGGGGGGGGGGCGGTATACTTTCCCCCGGATGGGGGGGGGGGATGGGGGGGGATGGGGTGGGCAGCCTTTTGTCACCGACAACATTATTTTTTTAGTAGTGGACTGAATGACTTTGTCTAGCAATTGACTGAATGTTTCTGTCATCAAACAGGAAATGCGAAGCTTGCCTGATGAATACAAAGCTAAAATTATGTCCAGGTATGCAGAGGAGCTGACCCGAATTGACAAGTCTACCTCATTGGCAGATACTGACAAGTCTACCTCGTTGGCAGATACTGACAAGTCTACCTCGTTGGCAGATGCTGACAAGTCTACCTCGTTAGTAGATACTGGCGTGTCTACCTCGGCAGATACTGACAAGTCTACATCGGCAGATACTGACAAGTCTACCTCGGCAGATACTGACAAGTCTACCTCGGCAGATACTGACAAGTCTACCTCGACAGATACTGACAAGTCTACCTCGTTGGAAGATACTGACAAGTCTACCTCGTTGGAAGATATTGACAGCGTCACTCGGTTGCTAGGCGACTCCGGCGTCACCCATTGGATAAAAGCGACGGAAATCGGCAACGAACTGATTTGCATTGTGACGTTAAAATGTAAAGGTAGGTCATTAGGTCACTAAAGGTCATTAGTTTACCAGAAGTAGGTCATTCACTAGAGGCAGATTTCAAGCATTTGAAACGAACCTAATGTGTCAAGTGTTGCCAATGTGCACACTGTAATTGTACCTGCCCCAATGGACAGATAAAGTAGAGTTGACGTCAATCCGATAATCTCTGTAAAGAACACTTAAAGATTGTGGGATTTAGGAATAGAAACTGCACTGGGGTTCAGACACTAGGGCTTAGACTCTGGGGTTTAGACACTGGGGTTTAGAGACTGGGGTTTAGACACTGGGGTTTAGACACTGGGGTTTAGAGACTGGGGTTTAGACACTGGGGTTCAGACTCTGGGGTTTAGACTCTGGGGTTTAGACACTGGGGTTTAGACACTGGGGTTTAGACACTGGGGTTCAGACACTAGGGTTTAGACACTGGGGTTTAGACACTGGGGTTAAGACACTGGGGTTTAGACTGAGGTTTAGACAATGGGTTAAAACACTAGGGTTTAGACACGTGGGTTCATACACTGGGGTTCAAACACTGGGGTTTAGACTGAGGTTTAGACAATGGGTTCAAACACTAGGGTTTAGACGCTGGCTTTTAGGATTTGGAGCTATTGAGATTCAAACTTTGAGGTTCGAGCACTGGGGTTCAAAACTTTAGGGTTTAGATACTAGGGTTCACACTTTGGGGCTCATGAGATTTAGACATTATCGCGATTAAAATATCCCATAATTTCTGCCTTGGACAGGTAAGGTGAAAAAGAAATGGCTGACGGAGAAACTGGCCAGAAGACTAGGCTCCACGGGTCAGCTTGACCGGCAGCTGGAAAACTTCCAGAGCCTGAGCCAGGTCATCGAGAACTTGTGCAAGGACATCAAGATGGCCACCTTCAGCTACCAGCCGCTGGACACCCGCCCCCAGACACTGGAGCAGATGCTCAAGCTGATGAAGGGCTGGACCTACGACTGCGCCGCGGTCGTACGGACCTGCAAACAACAGGCGACGGCTGGAGGCCACGGGCGCCCCAAGGAACGGGGGCGTCTCACCTTAGGGAGCGCTTTAGCCTGCTTCGGCGGCAGGAGTAGGGAGGTGCCGGATGTGGACAGTCACGTGATGCCATTCAGCAGCCGACAGGTGGAGTCACGTGACTCGATCGTACAGCGACCGTTACACGGTACGAACTTGAGGGCTCCCCCCCCCCACACACACTCACACTTCTCCTTGAGATTTTAGGTCCAGTGTTTCTTTCAGACATTTATGCTTAGAGGGAGGGACTCTTGAAACTTTTGCGGGAGAGTGGCAATTAAATTTCTGAGGGGCGGGGGAGTGTACATTGGTTTAAGTTGGTCAAAATTTTTCTATACAAATTATATTTTTAAAAATTTCGTTCATGGGGGAGGGAGGGGGCGGTGGACGTGCTCCGGTAGGTAGAACCTCCCGCTCCCCCCCCCCCCAGAAATGCCTGAAAGAAACTCTGCTGCCGACAATCCCCGTTGAGAAATGTTGCAAATTGTCGACCTCAACCGACATTCGAGATTTTAAAAAAAAAACAGCTGTCCATATAAACCAAAAGCTAGAAGATTCATTATATAATAATAGTTACGCTATTCTGTCACTTTGTATGTCACTTTATCATTAATAGCCTACGGCAGATTGATACGTTTTTAGAATATATTTTTTTTACAAAGTCTTTTTAAATTCGAATTAAATGCTAAATCTAAATTTTGTGCGCCTCACTATATTAAATAAAATAAATAAAAAGAAAACAAAAAACGTTATAATAATAAGCTTTTAAATGTAGGCCTACTTAAAATATTTTGGGAGAGTTTTTATACAATCTTGCTTGTCGCCACGAAGGAGCGTTTCCAGAAAATTAAAACGTAATCGTTGCATCAAAAGTTGGTCAAAATTGGGTTAAGTTATTTGCCAAACAAATAAACAAACGGTGTGAACTAAATTAAAGCTAAAATTAAAATAAATGAAATGTAAACACGCCTACCTGTGCTCGAATCAGTCCCCATTTTATAGTTCCATTTATTGACAATCTCTTTGTATTAAACTTTACGAGCTTAGCTGTGTTATATAAGTTGTGTAGTATACGAACACGCAGGGTAAAAAACAAAGATCCAACGTGTTGATGTTAAAACTGTTACGTAGCGTTAGTTTAGCCCAGGTGTGTTTCTACGAGTGAGCGATTGCCGTGTAGAGCACGCCAAAAGACAACATTGTTGTGAGCTGATCTTTTGTTTACCCTGCCATTACAGTGTCCAACACGTTCGGTTCGCAAAACTTTGACTACATTCCGGAATGGGACAATTACTTGGACTTCACAAAGCTCGACAAGAATGTCTACGTGTTAAGGTTTGTCGTGCAAGATATCCAGGTTAGTGTTTGGTTAGAGAATACATTCGTTTAATATATATATATAGATAGATCTCTATACACGTTCGTAATTACAGAAGACAAACAATATTTACCAATGTTATGCGCCTTTTATTGAATCATTTTATATTAAAAAACTAATTAGAGTTGATCTGCTGATTGCTTGTATTTGTCTCATTAAAGCTCGCATAGACACCCCGTCACGCTATTTGAGCAGATTGTTGTCTAACTCGTCGCTCACCTCTACACACACACACACACACATCTCCGTACCCATAGCTACATGACCCACCCCAACATCCCCGCCCATTATTCTAACAATGAATTAGAACATTTATTTCATTAAGTTTTTATTTATTCTAAAGAGATTTACACAAATATATCAGCGTATCATTATCCCCTATCGTAATGTATTTCCTGACATAAAAGCAGAATTTCTTCCAAGCATCTCTTCGGGGGGGGGGGGGGGGGGGGGCAGAGTTCTGACGTAATCCTCGTGAAAGTTCCCAGAACGGAAAAATGTGCAAATATTAACATATATATCTCCCAATATATCTACTTTCATTTCCTTATAGATCTGTCGTAAGAAGATATTTTACAGTTCTTCATTCAAATTGTCTTTAACTTACTGATTTAAAAAATTCCCATGCACACACTTTTGTGCACATTTTTCAGTCCTGCAAAATTTTAATTTTTACCAATCTCTCCCCTGAACACTAGTGTGACGCTGACGTTCTGCCCGGCAGTGAGGCATTGTGGGACACCAGCTTCGTCTCGGCTACAACATGGCTGCCAGACACGCCCACAACCGAGCTAGACACGCCCACAGGCAAGCCAGACACGCCCATAGCCGAGACGGACACGCCCACAGCCGAGCCCAGCTGCCGGGGGCTGAGGACGGAGATGATTGACAGGTTCCGACAGACGCTGGAGGAGGAGCTTAAGACCTGCAGCTGTGAGGGGGTGGGGCTGAAGCTGCAGAGGTTACACCAAGAGGTCAGGGCCATCTCGCCCGTCAGCCCACAGTTTTACACGCTGGTTGCACGTCTGCAACACTCGTACGAGCTGCTCACCAGCAGACGTATCAACATTGTCACGTGACTCGTTGGTTGTGACATTCAACTGAGAAGGTGACACAGTACACCAGAAGGTGACAGTACACCAGAAGGTGACACCGTTAAACGGAAGTTGATAAAAAAAAGTATGACACTACAAACAGGACAAACGCGCATCGCCAAAAACTGGTTTACAATACAACGATCTTTACACAGACCAAGTTTACACATAGGCAAAGTTCTCTCGAAGGGCCCCCCTCCTACCTCCCAGACAACTGGGTGTGCCCCCCTCCAACAGACAACTGGCTGGGGGCCACCAAAGATCTGTTGGTTCAACAGATTCTGCACACATTGTTTAAGAAAAAAATGTACTAAGTATATATTTACAAAATATTTTTATTTAACTTATAATACAAACTGAACGGCCTCTGAGAAAATTGTCATCTTCATGATTACTTGCTTGCCAGACACAGCTGACCTTGAACTTGGGTTCATGAGGCCAAGGTTGCCCACAGGGTCATGCTAGCAGTAACTGTTAACACAGAGAAGGACAGAGCAGACAAACTATTTGCCAGGCGGATTTTCTGTGTAGTCTTGTAGCACCCCCTCCAGATGGTCGTTGTGTTTCTTGAAGCTGCGGGGCTTCTGTTTGCCTTTCTTCCTTCGTGGTAGGGCAGACTAGAAAATAAAACAGTTCTTTCATTACATTCTGTGGCTAGAGTTTTACAACCTACCATTTTCATTTAACTCATCTCCCAATACTTTGACTTACCACTTCCATACACCCAACCTAAATTACGATGTAGCCCATGAACCTACCCATCAGCCCATGAACCTACCCAACTAGCCCATGAACCTACCCACCTAGCCCATGAACCTACCCAGTCGCCCATGAACCTACCCATCAACCCATGAACCCACCCACCTAGCCCATGAACCTACCCACCTAGCCCATGAACCTACCCACCTAGTCCATGAACCTACCCACCTAGCCCATGAACCTACCCACCTAGCCCATGAACCTACCCACCCAGCCCATGAGCCTACCCACCTAGCCCATGAACCTACCCATCAGCCCATGAACCCACCCACCTAGCCCATGAACCTACCCAGTCGCCCATGAACCTACCCATGAACCTACCCATGAACCTACCCCTTTCTTGTAGCCTGAAGCCTCCATGGATGTGATTCCATGAACCTACCCATCAGCCCATGAACCTACCCATCAGCCCATGAACCTATCATCTAGCCCATGAACCTACCCATGAACCTATCCCATGAACCTACCCCTTTCTTGTAGCCTGAAGCCTCCATGGATGTGATTCCATGAACCTACCCATCAGCCCATGAACCTACCCATCAGCCCATGAACCTATCATCTAGCCCATGAACCTACCCATGAACCTATCCCATGAACCTACCCCTTTCTTGTAGCCTGAAGCCTCCATGGATGTGATTCCATGAACCTACCCATCAGCCCATGAACCTACCCATCAGCCCATGAACCTATCATCTAGCCCATGAACCTACCCATGAACCTACCCACCTAGCCCATGAACCCACCCACCTAGCCCATGAACCTACCCATGAACCTACCCACCTAGCCCATGAACCTACCCACCTAGCCCATGAACCTACCCATGAACCTACCCATGAACCTACCCACCTAGCCCATGAACCTACCCACCTAGCCCATGAACCTACCCATGAACCTACCCACCTAGCCCATGAACCTACCCATGAACCTACCCACCTAGCCCATGAACCTACCCACCTAGCCCATGAACCTACCCACCTAGCCCATGAACCTACCCATGAACCTACCCATGAACCTACCCATGAACCTACCCACCTAGCCCATGAACCTACCCACCTAGCCCATGAACCTACCCATGAACCTACCCACCTAGCCCATGAACCTACCCATGAACCTAGTCCATGAACCTACCACTTTCTTGTAGCCTGAAGCCTCCATGGATGTGATGCCTTGCTTGTTGAGGTACTCCTCAATCTTCTGGTCGTCCAGACCCACCTAGCCCATGAACCTACCCACCTAGCCCATGAACCTACCCACCTAGCCCATGAACCTACCCATGAACCTACCCACCTATCCCATGAACCTACCCACCTAACCCATGAACCTATCATCTAGCCCATGAACCTACCCATGAACCTACCCATGAACCTACCCACCTAGCCCATGAACCTACCCATGAACCTAGTCCATGAACCTACCACTTTCTTGTAGCCTGAAGCCTCCATGGATGTGATGCCTTGCTTGTTGAGGTACTCCTCAATCTTCTGGTCGTCCAGACCCACCTAGCCCATGAACCTACCCACCTAGCCCATGAACCTACCCACCTAGCCCATGAACCTACCCATGAACCTACCCATGAACCTACCACTTTCTTGTAGCCTGAAGCCTCCATGGATGTGATTCCCTGCTTGTTGAGATACTCCTCAATCTTCTGGTCGTCCAGGCCCACCCAGCCCATGAACCTACCCATGAACCTACCCATGAACCTACCCACCTAGCCCATGAACCCACCCACCTAGCCCATGAACCTATCATCTAGCCCATGAACCTACCCATGAACCTACCCATGAACCTACCCACCTAGCCCATGAACCTACCCACCTAGCCCATGAACCTACCCATGAACCTAGTCCATGAACCTACCACTTTCTTGTAGCCTGAAGCCTCCATGGATGTGATGCCTTGCTTGTTGAGGTACTCCTCAATCTTCTGGTAGTCCAGGCCCACCTAGCCCATGAACCTACCCACCTAGCCCATGAACCTATCATCTAGCCCATGAACCTACCCATGAACCTACCCACCTAGTCCATGAACCTACCCATGAACCTACCCATCTAGCCCATGAACCTACCCATGAACCTACCCACCTAGTCCATGAACCTACCCATGAACCTACCCATGAACCTACCCACCTAGCCCATGAACCCACCCACCTAGCCCATGAACCTATCATCTAGCCCATGAACCTACCCATGAACCTACCCACCTAGTCCATGAACCTACCCATGAACCTACCCATGAACCTACCCACCTAGCCCATGAACCTACCCATGAACCTACCCACCTAGTCCATGAACCTACCCACCTAGCACATGAACCTACCCACCTAGCACATGAACCTACCCACCTAGCCCATGAACCTACCCACCTAGCCCATGAACCTACCCACCTAGCCCATGAACCTACCCACCTAGCCCATGAACCTACCCACCTAGCCCATGAACCTACCCACCTAGCCCATGAACCTACCCATGAACCTACCCATGAACCTACCCACCTAGCCCATGAACCTACCCATGAACCTACCCACCTAGCCCATGAACCTACCCACCTAGCCCATGAACCTACCCACCTAGCCCATGAACCTACCCACCTAGCCCATGAACCTACCCACCTAGCCCATGAACCTACCCACCTAGCCCATGAACCTACCCATGAACCTACCCACCTAGCCCATGAACCTACCCACCTAGCCCATGAACCTACCCACCTAGCCCATGAACCTACTCACCTAGCCCATGAACCTACCCACCTAGCCCATGAACCTACCCACCTAGCCCATGAACCTACCCACCTAGCCCATGAACCTACCCACCTAGCCCATGAACCTACCCACCTAGCCCATGAACCTACCCACCTAGCCCATGAACCTACCCACCTAGCCCATGAACCTACCCACCTAGCCCATGAACCTACCCATGAACCTACCCATGAACCTACCCACCTAGCCCATGAACCTACCCATGAACCTACCCACCTAGCCCATGAACCTACCCATGAACCTACCCATGAACCTACCACTTTCTTGTAGCCTGAAGCCTCCATGGATGTGATGCCTTGCTTGTTGAGATACTCCTCAATCTTCTGGTCGTCCAGACCCATCTAGCCCATGAACCTACCCATGAACCTACCCATGAACCTACCCACCTAGCCCATGAACCTACCCACCTAGCCCATGAACCTACCCATGAACCTACCCATGAACCTACCACTTTCTTGTAGCCTGAAGCCTCCATGGATGTGATGCCTTGCTTGTTGAGATACTCCTCAATCTTCTGGTAGTCCAGGCCCACCTAGCCCATGAACCTACCCACCTAGCCCATGAACCTACCCACCTAGCCCATGAACCTAGCCCATGAACCTACCCATGAACCTATCCCATGAACCTACCACTTTCTTGTAGCCTGAAGCCTCCATGGATGTGATTCCCTGCTTGTTGAGATACTCCTCAATCTTCTGGTCGTCCAGACCCTCCACTGGAACACTCCGCCAAAGTTTCTGGAACTCTGGGAAACATGGTGACAGCTGGGATCATTTCTTGCACAACAAACATAAATTACTGTCAATGACTTAGGCAAGCCCGGCCTGACCGTGTCATCCCTACCCTCATTATCCCCCCCAAATTATGCTGGGTATCAACAAAAGCTGGTGAGCCATGTAGCAGACACCATGGCTTGCTGTATTAACCTGTAAACCAGCATCAGCTTACCTTCATCCACAGAAAACCTACAGTAGCGGTCATTGTAGAATAAAACTTCTTTCTTGTTCTGAGGCTGTTTGACGTAGATAATGTAGTCTGATATGGTCTGGAATAACAAAATATGTAAACTTGACGTAGATAATGTAGTCTGATATGGTCTGGTGGAATAACAAAATAAAACATGAGACAGGTTTTATGTGATCATTAATCTTACTAATCCTGAAGAGATAGCTGTTCTAATTAATCTCGACTCTCCAACCGGTCTCACTAATCTTGACTGTTAGTCTCACTAATCTTGACTGTTAGTCTCACTAATCTTGACTGTTAGTCTCACTAATCTTGACTGTTAGTCTCACTAATCTTGACTGTTAGTCTCACTAATCTTGACTGTTAGTCTCACTAATCTTGACTGTTAGTCTCACTAATCTTGACTGTTAGTCTCACTAATCTTGACCGTTAGTCTCACTAATCTTGACCGTTAGTCTCACTAATCTTGACCGTTAGTCTCACTAATCTTGACCGTTAGTCTCACTAATCTTGACCGTTAGTCTCACTAATCTTGACCGTTAGTCTCACTAATCTTGACCGTTAGTCTCACTAATCTTGACCGTTAGTCTCACTAATCTTGACCGTTAGTCTCACTAATCTTGACCGTTAGTCTCACTAATCTTGACCGTTAGTCTCACTAATCTTGACCGTTAGTCTCACTAATCTTGACCGTTAGTCTCACTAATCTTGACCGTTAGTCTCACTAATCTTGACCGTTAGTCTCACTAATCTTGACCGTTAGTCTCACTAATCTTGACCGTTAGTCTCACTAATCTTGACCGTTAGTCTCACTAATCTTGACCGTTAGTCTCACTAATCTTGACCGTTAGTCTCACTAATCTTGACCGTTAGTCTCACTAATCTTGACCGTTAGTCTCACTAATCTTGACCGTTAGTCTCACTAATCTTGACCGTTAGTCTCACTAATCTTGACCGTTAGTCTCACTAATCTTGACCGTTAGTCTCACTAATCTTGACCGTTAGTCTCACTAATCTTGACCGTTAGTCTCACTAATCTTGACCGTTAGTCTCACTAATCTTGACCGTTAGTCTCACTAATCTTGACCGTTAGTCTCACTAATCTTGACCGTTAGTCTCACTAATCTTGACTGTTGGTCTAACCTTTAACACTTTCTGCATGTTGGGTAAACTCTCCTCGATATCATCGATCAAAATTCCTCCCCTCCCATGCAGGTCATGTGACCTGAGTAGCTTGACCAGACTCTTCTTGTCGTGGACATCAAACTTTGGCTTGAAGCAAAATTTGCTGACACCGTCTTCTTTCACCACCACAATTTTTGGATTATTCACTAAAGACTGATGAATTAAAACAAAAATTGGATTATAATGGTGTATATAACTACCATTCTATGTATAGTGTATAATTTTACAGTTACAGATCATGTAAAATAATAGTGAAGAATTATAAAGGGCATTCACTTGTTTTTAAAAGAACGATAGTATGTGTAAGTTATTAATGTGGGTAGGGGTTGGGGGGTGTTGAAGTAGTACCTGACACAAAGAATAAACTCTGGTGAAGTCTAGTCTGTTGGTCAGTGTCAGGATGTTGCTACGACAATCAATGGTCAAGATCATACAGTGAACAGAGTCACAACCAACAAAGTGGGTCAAATTTCAAGTGTGCTAACAAAACTCTACTTCACCTGTCAAGTTGAATTTTTATAAAAAACTTGACCAGTCTGTGGAACAATGATGCCCAACAAACCTCTGTGAGCAGCCAATGTTTCATCTTGCTTGTGATGTCCAGCTGGTTGGTCTCATCTAAAATTTCCTCTAGCAACAGGGGGTCATTGATGCCTGTCTGGTGGCGTGACTGGGGAAATACAATACTTCTATCAGGGCTATAAGTAACACAATACTTCTATCAGGGTTATAACACAATACTTCTATCAGGGTTATAACACAATACTTCTATCAGGGTTATAACACAATACTTCTATCAGGGTTATAAGTAACACAATACTTCTATCAGGGGGTCATTGATGTCTGTCTGGTGGCGTGACTGGGGAAACACAATACTTCTATCAGGGTTATAACACAATACTTCTATCAGGGTTATAACACAATACTTCTATCAGGGTTATAACACAATACTTCTATCAGGGTTATAACACAATACTTCTATCAGGGTTATAACACAATACTTCTATCAGGGTTATAACACAATACTTCTATCAGGGTTATAACACAATACTTCTATCAGGGTTATAACACAATACTTCTATCAGGGTTATAAATAACACAATACTTCTATCAGGGTTATAACACAATACTTCTATCAGGGTTATAACACAATACTTCTATCAGGGTTATAACACAATACTTCTATCAGGGTTATAACACAATACTTCTATCAGGGTTATAACACAATACTTCTATCAGGGTTATAAATAACACAATACTTCTATCAGGGTTATAACACAATACTTCTATCAGGGTTATAACACAATACTTCTATCAGGGTTATAACACAATACTTCTATCAGGGTTATAAATAACACAATACTTCTATCAGGGTTATAACACAATACTTCTATCAGGGTTATAACACAATACTTCTATCAGGGTTATAACACAATACTTCTATCAGGGTTATAACACAATACTTCTATCAGGGTTATAACACAATACTTCTATCAGGGTTATAACACAATACTTCTATCAGGGTTATAACACAATACTTCTATCAGGGTTATAACACAATACTTCTATCAGGGTTATAAATAACACAATACTTCTATCAGGGTTATAACACAATACTTCTATCAGGGTTATAACACAATACTTCTATCAGGGTTATAACACAATACTTCTATCAGGGTTATAACACAATACTTCTATCAGGGTTATAACACAATACTTCTATCAGGGTTATAACACAATACTTCTATCAGGGTTATAACACAATACTTCTATCAGGGTTATAAATAACACAATACTTCTATCAGGGTTATAAATAACACAATACTTCTATCAGGGTTATAAATAACACAATACTTCTATCAGGGTTATAAATAACACAATACTTCTATCAGGGTTATAACACAATACTTCTATCAGGGTTATAACACAATACTTCTATCAGGGTTATAACACAATACTTCTATCAGGGTTATAAATAACACAATACTTCTATCAGGGTTATAACACAATACTTCTATCAGGGTTATAACACAATACTTCTATCAGGGTTATAACACAATACTTCTATCAGGGTTATAACACAATACTTCTATCAGGGTTATAACACAATACTTCTATCAGGGTTATAACACAATACTTCTATCAGGGTTATAACACAATACTTCTATCAGGGTTATAACACAATACTTCTATCAGGGTTATAACACAATACTTCTATCAGGGTTATAACACAATACTTCTATCAGGGTTATAACACAATACTTCTATCAGGGTTATAAATAACACAATACTTCTATCAGGGTTATAACACAATACTTCTATCAGGGTTATAAATAACACAATACTTCTATCAGGGTTATAACACAATACTTCTATCAGGGTTATAAATAACACAATACTTCTATCAGGGTTATAACACAATACTTCTATCAGGGTTATAACACAATACTTCTATCAGGGTTATAACACAATACTTCTATCAGGGTTATAACACAATACTTCTATCAGGGTTATAACACAATACTTCTATCAGGGTTATAACACAATACTTCTATCAGGGTTATAAATAACACAATACTTCTATCAGGGTTATAAATAACACAATACTTCTATCAGGGTTATAACACAATACTTCTATCAGGGTTATAACACAATACTTCTATCAGGGTTATAACACAATACTTCTATCAGGGTTATAACACAATACTTCTATCAGGGTTATAACACAATACTTCTATCAGGGTTATAACACAATACTTCTATCAGGGTTATAACACAATACTTCTATCAGGGTTATAACACAATACTTCTATCAGGGTTATAACACAATACTTCTATCAGGGTTATAAATAACACAATACTTCTATCAGGGTTATAACACAATACTTCTATCAGGGTTATAAATAACACAATACTTCTATCAGGGTTATAACACAATACTTCTATCAGGGTTATAAATAACACAATACTTCTATCAGGGTTATAACACAATACTTCTATCAGGGTTATAACACAATACTTCTATCAGGGTTATAAATAACACAATACTTCTATCAGGGTTATAACACAATACTTCTATCAGGGTTATAACACAATACTTCTATCAGGGTTATAACACAATACTTCTATCAGGGTTATAACACAATACTTCTATCAGGGTTATAACACAATACTTCTATCAGGGTTATAACACAATACTTCTATCAGGGTTATAACACAATACTTCTATCAGGGTTATAACACAATACTTCTATCAGGGTTATAACACAATACTTCTATCAGGGTTATAACACAATACTTCTATCAGGGTTATAACACAATACTTCTATCAGGGTTATAACACAATACTTCTATCAGGGTTATAACACAATACTTCTATCAGGGTTATAAATAACACAATACTTCTATCAGGGTTATAACACAATACTTCTATCAGGGTTATAAATAACACAATACTTCTATCAGGGTTATAAGTAACACAATACTTCTATCAGGGCTATAAATAACACAATACTTCTATCAGGGTTATAAATAACACAATACTTCTATCAGGGTTATAACACAATACTTCTATCAGGGTTATAAATAACACAATACTTCTATCAGGGTTATAAGTAACACAATACTTCTATCAGGGTTATAAATAACACAATACTTCTATCAGGGTTATAAGTAACACAATACTTCTATCAGGGTTATAAATAACACAATACTTCTATCAGGGTTATAAGTAACACAATACTTCTATCAGGGTTATAAGTAACACAATACTTCTATCAGGGTTATAAATAACACAATACTTCTATCAGGGTTATAAGTAACACAATACTTCTATCAGGGCTATAAATAACACAATACTTCTATCAGGGTTATAAGTAACACAATACTTCTATCAGGGTTATAAGTAACACAATACTTCTATCAGGGTTATAAATAACACAATACTTCTATCAGGGTTATAAGTAACACAATACTTCTATCAGGGCTATAAATAACACAATACTTCTATCAGGGTTATAAATAACACAATACTTCTATCAGGGTTATAAATAACACAATACTTCTATCAGGGTTATAAGTAACACAATACTTCTATCAGGGCTATAAATAACACAATACTTCTATCAGGGTTATAAATAACACAATACTTCTATCAGGGTTATAAGTAACACAATACTTCTATCAGGGCTATAAATAACACAATACTTCTATCAGGGTTATAAATAACACAATACTTCTATCAGGGTTATAAATAACACAATACTTCTATCAGGGTTATAAATAACACAATACTTCTATCAGGGTTATAAGTAACACAATACTTCTATCAGGGCTATAAATAACACAATACTTCTATCAGGGTTATAAATAACACAATACTTCTATCAGGGTTATAAGTAACACAATACTTCTATCAGGGCTATAAATAACACAATACTTCTATTAGGGTTATAAGTAACACAATACTTCTATCAGGGTTATAAATAACACAATACTTCTATCAGGGTTATAAATAACACAATACTTCTATCAGGGTTATAAATAACACAATACTTCTATCAGGGTTATAAGTAACATAATACTTCTATCAGGGCTATAAATAACACAATACTTCTATCAGGGTTATAAATAACACAATACTTCTATCAGGGTTATAAGTAACACAATACTTCTATCAGGGCTATAAATAACACAATACTTCTATTAGGGTTATAAGTAACACAATACTTCTATCAGGGTTATAAATAACACAATACTTCTATCAGGGTTATAAATAACACAATACTTCTATCAGGGTTATAAATAACAAAATACTTTTATCAGGTTATAAATAACACTATACTTCTATCAGGGTTATAAATAACAAAATACTTTTATCAGGTTATAAATAACACAATACTTCTATCAGGGTTATAAATAACACAATACTTCTATCAGGGCTATAAATAACACAATACTTCTATCAGGGCTATAAGTAACACAATACTTCTATCAGGGCTATAAATAACACAATACTTCTATCAGGGATATAAATAACACAATACTTCTATCAGGGTTATAAATAACACAATACTTCTATCAGGGTTATAAATAACACAATACTTCTATCAGGGTTATAAATAACACAATACTTCTATCAGGGTTATAAATAACACAATACTTCTATCAGGGTTATAAATAACACAGTTCTTCTATCAGGGTTATAAATTACACAATACTTTTATCAGGGTTATAAATAACACAATACTTCTATCAGGGTTATAAATTACACAATAATAACAGAATACTTCTATCAGGGTTATAAATTACACAATAATAACACAATATTTATATCAGGGTTATAAATAACACAGTTCTTCTATCAGGGCTATAAATAACACAATACTTTTATCAGGTTATAAATAACACAATACTTCTATCAGGGTTATAAATAACACAATACTTCTATCAGGGTTATAAATAACAAAATACTTTTATCACGTTATAAATAACACTATACTTCTATCAGGGTTATAAATAACAAAATACTTTTATCAGGTTATAAATAACACAATACTTCTATCAGGGTTATAAATAACACAATACTTCTATCAGGGCTATAAATAACACAATACTTCTATCAGGGTTATAAATAACACAATACTTCTATCAGGGTTATAAATAACACAGTTCTTCTATCAGGGTTATAAATTACACAATACTTTTATCAGGGTTATAAATAACACAATACTTCTATCAGGGTTATAAATTACACAATAATAACAGAATACTTCTATCAGGGTTATAAATTACACAATAATAACACAATATTTATATCAGGGTTATAAATAACACAGTTCTTCTATCAGGGCTATAAATAACACAATACTTTTATCAGGTTATAAATAACACAATACTTCTATCAGGGTTATAAATAACACAATACTTCTATCAGGGTTATAAATAACAAAATACTTTTATCAGGTTATAAATAACACTATACTTCTATCAGGGTTATAAATAACAAAATACTTTTATCAGGTTATAAATAACACAATACTTCTATCAGGGTTATAAATAACACAATACTTCTATCAGGGCTATAAATAACACAATACTTCTATCAGGGCTATAAGTAACACAATACTTCTATCAGGGCTATAAATAACACAATACTTCTATCAGGGATATAAATAACACAATACTTCTATCAGGGTTATAAATAACACAATACTTCTATCAGGGTTATAAATAACACAATACTTCTATCAGGGTTATAAATAACACAATACTTCTATCAGGGTTATAAATAACACAATACTTCTATCAGGGTTATAAATAACACAGTTCTTCTATCAGGGTTATAAATTACACAATACTTTTATCAGGGTTATAAATAACACAATACTTCTATCAGGGTTATAAATTACACAATAATAACAGAATACTTCTATCAGGGTTATAAATTACACAATAATAACACAATATTTATATCAGGGTTATAAATAACACAGTTCTTCTATCAGGGCTATAAATAACACAATACTTTTATCAGGTTATAAATAACACAATACTTCTATCAGGGTTATAAATAACAAAATACTTCTATCAGGGTTATAAATAACAAAATACTTTTATCAGGTTATAAATAACACAATACTTCTATCAGGGTTATAAATAACACAATACTTCTATCAGGGTTATAAATAAGACAATATTTCTATCAGGGTTATAAATAACACAATACTTCTATCAGGGCTATAAATAACACAATACTTCTATCAGGGTTATAAATAACACAATACTTCTATCAGGGTTATAAATAAGACAATACTTCTATCAGGGTTATAAATAAGACAATATTTCTATCAGGGTTATAAATAACACAATACTTCTATCAGGGCTATAAATAACACAATACTTCTATCAGGGTTATAAATAACACAATACTTCTATCAGGGTTATAAATAAGACAATATTTCTATCAGGGTTATAAATAACACAATACTTCTATCAGGGTTATAAATAAGACAATATTTCTATCAGGGTTATAAATAACACAATACTTCTATCAGGGTTATAAATAAGACAATATTTCTATCAGGGTTATAAATAACACAATACTTCTATCAGGGCTATAAATAACACAATACTTCTATCAGGGCTATAAATAACACAATACTTCTATCAGGGCTATAAATAAGACAATATTTCTATCAGGGTTATAACACACACTGCATCCAAGCAGTTGTCAAAGAAAAAAAGAACAAAGAAGAAATATTTAGTTTTACATATAGCTAGTTACACTGGTGAACAATTGTTAGATTACACTGAAGTGAAATGTGCACAGACCCCTTGTCCAAAATTTAAAATAATGAAAACATGGCTCACACCTTCATGTACTTGACAATCTTGGCTAAAACACCAAACTTGTACTGTGAGCTGCCTTGTGATAGCTTGTAATCAACTGTATCTAGAACATGAATTAAACACATCAATGTTTACATGATCAGTAACATGATATGAGGACTGAATGATCCGCTAATATTACAGCTGATCTTTATTATAGTTATAACATATAAATAAAAGTGCACTGTTATAATACCAGTGAAAGCTGTTCACTTACTGACAGGTTTTGGTGTTGGAGGCTTGATTTTTGCCTTCTTTGCTTTCTTATCGTTGCCATCATTTCCAGACTTTGATTTTCTCTTCTCAACTGCTGGGGTTGCCTTTGCTCGCTTAAGAAAGGCTTCTCGTTCTTTCAAAAGTGCTGGATCCATTGTGACAGTCTGTGCTACAAAATAAAGTATCAATTGAATAAACTATTTAGATTAGCTTTAAAAGAACCTGCATGCACTAGAGTAATGAAGCAATTACTAGTCTGTCTTATGGTCATTACATATTCTTAATTAACAGACTTAACTACAAACTGGTACTTACGATTACTAAAACTGACGATGACTTTAAAATTATTAGTTTTATCCTATACCACTAAATGAAAATGAAACAGACTGCCGTCTTAGTAATGTGCTTCTTGTTCTAACGCTGCCTTGGGCAGTGAGATAGAAATAAAACAAACAAACCCAGAAGTTGTCTACACAGATTCATTATTTAGATCAAAATTATAGATCTATTTATTACTCTGGCTGGCATAATAATTAATATTATTATGGCATTGATTATTTTAGCCTATAGGCCTATTTAATTTTATTTCACTAACATGAAAAAAATTAGATGAATTAAAAGTTTAAATGTAAATAAATACAAACTGAAAAACTAAACTTATAAATAAACTATCACACAAATAGCCTTTGAGATATTTAACAGTTATTAGATCTAAATAACTAGCTAGGGGCTAGATCTACCATTTAATATTTATTTATTTTATTTGACTTAGGCTAGGGACTTGGATGACGTAGATTTTGAGGCACTAAAAACGAGAGTTTTCTGCCCATACCGAGTTTCGTCGATTTAGCCGTGCGGTCGCGGGTGATGATCGAAAAAATTTTTTTTTATTAAAAATCGCCGATGCTACTAATAATTTGATGACTGATTCTGAAAAACAAATGAATTTCATATGTTACGGTATTTTTGTTTTGAGATTTTGTTGAAGGTGAAAATGGATTTTTGGAGCCAAACTTTGGCTACGTAAAACTCTTTGTACCATAAAAACTTACTAACAAGGAAGGCCATTAAAAAGCCCTCCGACCATAATCACCATTTTTCTTTATGTGTGTAAATTTTCATAATGTTAATCGATAGCAAAGTATTTTTTTATAAATAGTTTAGAAAGTATAGCCTTAAGCCATTTTACGACTACCGGGAAAGACAGAGGTTGAAACCGGAAGTGTACTTGTGTTGTTAATGACGCCATTGCTCTCAATTGAATTGATTTGTAAATCCAGCAACATCCACACGAATCTGACTTTAAAATCATTTTAAACTATAGAATTATATTTTATATTGATAAAACTATGATTTTTTGTTGACTTTGTGCGCATATTTTCTATTTAGATTCATTTTTTTTGTAATTTTGAGTTAGATCTAAAAATAGATTTCTGCGAAATTTTTCAAGTTGAATTATTGTTTCATTTTAATTGTATGGCCTAGATATAGATCTATATTGTTCTTGAATGAGTTCTATATTTTATATTAGCTATCATTATAGTATCTTGTGTACTTTCCACATTTTTCTTAAATTTTAAAGCTTGATATAGGCCTAGATCTAGAATCTAATATAAAATTCCATTTGCCTATCATTTGGTCTATAAATTTTCTTATAATAAGATATAGGCCAATAGGGTAATTCTATATTAAACATTTAGCCTTTTGATTGCTTTTCAAGCGAATTTTTATTACCAATATTACTAATATTCAAACATTTTAGGAGTCCTATATTTTCTTTATAGCTCTAGGACTTTGTTCATTTTAGATTTATTACTAAATTACTACAATCCTTGTACAATGTTCTGTCTTCATCTGTAGGCCTATTTGAAGTACATATGATACTACTGTATTTTTGCTGTAGTATACATCTCAGTTGCTTTTTTACTAGTCTTGGCCCTAGATAAAATGTACCAGTTCACAAGGGGATAGAGAATCAAAAGATGTGGATCTACTCATAAGCAACTTCAATGAAGGAGAAATAGGTCCACTTAAGAATGGATGTTGCTGGTTTTTATTACAGTTCTAAAAGCTATCAGTCAGAGGAGACACAGCTTCAGTAGATGTTTAATCAGATTTCATTTTTAAATCATTGATGGTGTTATTTTTTAAAGTAAAAAAGTGATACAAGCTAACAGACTTAAACATGTTATCCACACAGCATGAGATGTCACTTAAATATATGACAGATGTTTCTTAATTATAAAACTTACCTTTAACATTAAATGGTGATCATTACTCCACCAATAAAAAAAAATCATTTCAATTATTAAATTATTTGTTCAACAATAATTGTAAATTAAATTATATCAATTCTATGATAACATACACATAACAGGGATGAAATATCATGCATATTGACAACATTTAGATACAATTTTAGTAATCTAAAATCAGTTTAGCATTGTACTTCTTTCTTGCAAAAAAGTAGTTGCGCAGAACAAAAATGACTTTTTAAATTTGACCAACATTGTAACAAAACCACATAAGCTAAGTGAAATATTTTTACTTTGTGTGGATGTATACAATGTTGGCACCAATTAGGCCAATTTTCATTAAGATATTCCATATAATAAAAATTTGGCAACAGATTATGTGTTGCCTATAGCAGAATTTATTGTTTAAAATTAAGGGGGGTATATGAGTTTAAACCCCTTTTTCATTAAATAAAATATTTTTAAAATCAAATTTGAACAAAGGAAATATCAAAGTATATAATAACCTTCATGTTTACAATATTTCTTGCATATAAGCAAAGTAATCTAAAATCAGCTCAACATTGTACTTCTTTCTTCCAAAAAAAGTAGTTGCGCAGAATAAAAATGACTTTTTTATTTTGTCCAACATTGTAATAAAACCACATAAGCTAAGTAAAATATTTTGAATTTCTGTTAATGTATACAGTGTTGGCACTATTCAGGCCAATTTTCAGTAAGATATTCCATATAATAAAAATTTGGCAACAGATTGTGTGTAGCCTATCAAAGACGCTTATTCAAAAATTTTAGGGGGGTGACCCTCTTTGTTTACATTATTTTTTATGATCATTCTCATCCAATTCAATTATTTTTATCTTACTCTTTTACTGATATCATAAGCTTGATCTTAGTGAATTTTCATTAAAAAATACCTGCTATTTAAAAAGTTACAGAGATTTTAGTTCGCATCCAAAAAAGTAGGGAAGCAAAAAATTGAGAAAACCCCATAGTAAAAAAACCCGAAAATTAAATACATTAAAAATTCATAACTTCGTAACCGTTTGAGCTAAAATTAAAATAAAAGTATCTTTGTTCTTGTCTAAATGAGCTCTATAAACTGGTGCTACTACATTTTTGGTAAAACTCCATTTCAGCGTATTTTATTCTCCGCTTCTCGGCTACCTCCAGATGAGCGTATTTTATTATAATAACCGAAACACACCAAAACATTAGGAAAACACGATTTATTTATTTGTATTGTATTTTTGTTTTAACAAACTATTAAAAATGAATATTTAAAAAACACGACTTATTTATTTGTATTGTATTTTTTGTTTTAATAAATGAATAAAAATGAATGTAAACCACAAAGAGACTGACTGAAATGCTTTGTTTGTTGGTTACAAATAATAAAAAAGGTAGTCACACAAATTCAATTCAATGCAAAAAGTAATAGTAATAATATTCTTTTAACAAAAAATAAATAAATATAAAATGATGATTTTAATTTCAAATTGTTATATATCTGCATCTTCGCCATGTAGAATCCAGTTACGTCAAACCCCAAATGGGTTGGCAAAATATATTTTTCCATGCTCCCGATCTCCCGGTAACTTCCGGTTAATTTTTGTTTAGTGTTCCAATCTTATTCAAAAATCCAAAAAGTGCTGTATTTAAAAATATATATATATTAACATTTGTGGTTGATTTTCGTATCAGTTCTGTTTATAATTTATTTAATTGTTATAAACTATGCAACATGGCAGGTAGACCAAAAGTAGAACGTACTTCCATTGTAGATCCTGCCGAAATTTTAGATGCCGCATTCGTTGAAAATGAAATCTGGTGCATCGCATCACTGGCACTAATCCTAAATGAGACAGAGTCTGCCTTGATATGGCTAGCCAAGCGTAGGTTGCTTCGCAATACTATGATTTGTGATAGCTGCAAAGAACTATGCAAACTAATGACATATCGCCAAGGAATAGATGAGAAGAGGTGGGCGTGTCAACCATGCGGATTTAGGAAAAGTGTCAGTGAAGGTTCATTCTTCACAAAAAGCCACTTGACCTTGAAACAGATAATAATGCTGATTTACTGCTTTGCGCAGGATATGCCCCAAAGTCTTAGCAGACATGAGGCGCAAATTGAGAATGAAAAAACTGTGATTGATTGGTTTAACTTTTGCCGGGAAGATTCGGCGAGATTTTTGGAGCGGCGGCGAACTGAGATTGGAGGCATGGACGAGGATGGAAATCCAATAATTGTGGAGATAGACGAGTCAAAATATTTTCATAGAAAATATCATCGCGGTGCATGGCATGAGGGCCATTGGGTTTTTGGAGGGGTAGAAAGAGGATCGGGCAAGTGTTTTTTGATAGAGGTTCCGGACCGGACAGCTGCCACTCTGGAGCCAATCATATTAGACCATATTCTGCCTGGAAGTCATATCATATCTGATGGTTGGGCCTCATACAATAACATTGGCAATTTGGGGAACGGTATATATACGCATTCAGTGGTGGTCCATGAGCGCCATTTTGTGGACCCTGACGATGCCGACATCCACACGCAGAATATAGAAAATCTGTGGATGAGGGCCAAAAGGAAGCTAAAACGACAATTCGGAACCAGCCGAATTCTGTTTCCATCGTACTTAAAAGAATTTGAATATCGGTGTTCCGTTGTAGGGGGGAATGTTTTCAGCTCATTCCTTTTGGTGCTGGCTGAATTGTATCCAGTCTAACTCTACTATCATCCACTATTCTTCAATACTACTTTCTAAAACCTAATCAAAAATCTATCGGTTTTAAACTTCAACTGCTATCTAAGTGTTCTACTTTCTCTTTGGTTGGGATATACATCTTTCTGCTGATTTCTACCTAGTGACCAATGGCTTCCTACTTGAATTGCTGAACTATTTCTGTTGCATAAACGTGTGTCGTCACGCTTAGTAACCTGTCACAAGTTATTTTGTGTAGGCCTACTTTTTAAAAAAAGGCATTTGTCTCCTGGTGAAACTGATACACTGTTAATTATTCTTTATTATAGTTTTGTATTGTATTTATGCTATATCTTACTATGTTATTTAAATTCATAGAACTATCATTTCCAATATCTTGATATAATTATCAAGTATGTTTCTGTATGAGTACATTTTTCATGATTTTTGTATTTCATCTAAATGTACAAACTTTGTGTTTTTTTTTTATTTGACAGTTTTACAAAAAAAAAAAACTGAAAAATATTTATACTGTATAGTTTATGTTATTTACATTCATAGAACCATCCTTCCCAATATTTTGGTTTAATTATCATGTATGTTTTTTTTTGTATGAGTAAATTTCTGACTTTAAAAAAAATCATTAAAATGTAAATAAAAAATTGTGCTTTTTTACTTGTCAGTTTAGTTAAAACTTTAAGAAATGTCATAATTTGATATAATAAATTTGTAAATTTGTATTGTGGGGTCATCCATAAATGACGTCACGCTTTTTTGGACGATTTTACCCCCCCCCCCTCCCCGTCACACATCATCACAAAATTACCCCCCCCCCCCCCACTTCCCCCATTCCGGCAGCATTATTAATTATTATTATGCCTTTCATTCAGTTTAGTTAAAATTGAACACTTATTTGTACAAATTGTGCATTTCTATTTTTTGTAACCAACAAACAAAGCAATTCAGTCAGTCTCTGTGTTGTTTTTATTCATTTGTTAAAACAAAATAAAAATAAATAAATCGTGTAGCATTTCAGTCAGCCTGATTGTTGTTTTCATTAATTTTTATTCATTTGCTAAAACAAAAATACAATACAAAAAATAAATCGTGTTTTCCTAATGTTTTGGTGTGTTTCGGTTGTTATAATAAAATACGCTCAACTGGAGGTAAACAAGCAACGGAGAATAAAATACGCTGAAATGGAGTTTTACCACATTTTTTATTTTTTTAAAAATGAAATTTCATCCAAGTCCCTAACTTTAGTAACTTAGGCTCACTTAGGTCAGTGATCGTACCTCACTAACTCACTACCTACCTGCCTTTTTTTATTTTGTCAGTCTTTTAAATAAATTACCGATATATTTTTTAAGTCCTTTGATCTAGAATGCTGAGAAGACTCTTTCTAGATCTAGATTCTCTAGTCTAGTATTTACCAGACTCGATTTTTAACTAGAATTATAATAGATTTACTTAATTTTCAGCTTTCATTTTATTTATCGGTTGCATGAACTAGATCTATACTTGCCAGGTCAAATGATATAAAACAAGCAAAACATTTCTTCACACAGAAAGAAATGTCTCTCGTTCTCTCTTATAAAAGAATGTAATGGTATCAATAAAAATAGTGTAGGGCTAATGAAATATTAATAATCAAAATAAATGACGTCAATAATTTTTGCGTTTCAGAATGTTTAATCGAGATCTAATATTTCAACGCGTAGTCTTACTTTTTTTTTCTAGTCAATTTGAGCATAAAAAATAATTTGCCAATATGTCCTATTTTGTTATTCTAATTTTAAATGTAGTTAACAGAAAAATTCATGAGTAACCCGAATGCACAAACGTAGTAAATACAATTTAAAAATAGTTTTTAAAAAAGCAAACAATAACAGTGTTATTGTTTTTAACACAAAAATAAACTCAAATAAACACGGCAGTCAAGCCAGTGGCTCACAATTACCTTTTTCCATTCAACACATAACAAAATGGATGGTCGCCTTAATTTAAATAATCCATATACAACGTTTAATCAGAGTTCCTCCCAGTCATCTCTTCGAACAAAATGGAATTTATATAGGAAATAATAACTTTTACCAGTGTCCGCCCCCCCCCCCCCCAATTTAGTGTTCCTCACCCCTTCCCAGGAGAAAAAAGTCTGGAAGAAACACTGCGTTCGATCATTGTATTTTATATTAATAAGACTAACTTTAGTTGGATTTATTTTATCTAGATTACAATGATTCCTGTTATTGAACTTATAGACCCCCCTTTTGTTCCGTAAATTAATTATTTTGCGCGACACAATTTTTTTCTATTCATAGGCGTTGGCGCTCCAGGGGCGAACAACACGGTTTAGCTCCATTAACTTGCTAAATCCCGTGTAAAGTTCAAGTCGCGCATTGTCGAGAAAAACTAGATATTTGGCACAAATCATAATTAAGTAACAATTTGAGATTTTTTAACGGAGAAATTTAGAGAAACAATTTTTTAAAAAACTATCTAGTCATTCTTAACAACAATCAATTGATGGGGGAAAAACGTTAATTAATGTTATATTTGTACACTTGATTTCTTTTTAAGTGTTAAAAGATTTATCTACACTGACACCACAAGTTTGTTGTTATAGTCGAATGTATAATTCAGTGATGCAGCTCCAAATAATTTATCTTCATTTTTATCCCTATTGAAGCTGCCTAAGGGTCTGTCCCGATGTTGGTCTTATAAATAATAAATTATGGGACAGTTTCCCTAGACCGCGTATAAGAAATAATCCATAAGCACTCTATAGAATGAAAAGTACTCTAACAGTTGAAGTGCCAGTATTGTAGAGAAATGTAATAACAACATGTTTACACGTGAAGTAAGTTGGGCAAAGATTCTAAACATCACGTGAAAAATACCGGCCCAATAGTTTGTGTATGTTTTTTAGCGCAATTTCCATTCTGGAGAATTGCGTTTATTAACCCGTCATTTCTGGATGGATGAATGGATGGATGGATGAATGAATGAATGGATGAATGTGTGTCCGCAGCTTTAAGTCGTATCTCCTCCTCAACGAAGCAATATCGAGGACTAGTTCCAAAAGCAAATATGTTAAGCAAGTTACGAGAATGAGCATAGGCCATAAAAATTCCAGGTTTCTTTCATGGATTTCCCGGAAAAGCCAAAAAACCTCGGGAAAAAGCAGTTTTTGGCCCATATCTCGGCAACCAGACCACTTAGCGACTTGAAACATGTACCAATCGATTCCTGCCATAATTTAGAACAATATTGCCGAAGAAAGTTTTCAAAAATATCCTTTCGTTCGGTCACAAAAATTTTTTTGAATTAATTAAAATTTTGACCGAATTAGTAGGAATTTTTTCCAACCACACCACACGCGTCATCACGTTCAATAGCTGCGCCATCGCGTTCCATGGCTGCGCCATCATGTTCAGTAGGCGCGCAATGGTTTTTAGTCATGTAACTCTATTGTAAATAAAACATGTAAAATACTGAAAAAAAATTAATAAAAAACGTTTTAATAACTAACCAATGGTTTTACTAACCCTGCTCTTGATTTACGCTACGACAGAGCTATTTTTAGATAACATAAGGAAATTGCGCTAAAATTGTCACTAGACTTTTTAATTACCTTGTTTTAAATCTAAAAGGGATAGACCTTTCCCAAGCCGTAAGGTAATGATCACAGGTTTAGGGTTCAGTTTGGAATTAGGAAAGGTTCACGCGAAAGAACAAATCATTGCTCTCCTTCAAGCACTCAGATGTTTTTAGTATCACACTGGAGGCAATGATAACATTATTCTATTGTCATTAATACTTTTGTCTTAGATACGTTAAAAAAAAAACAGCAAGAAACAAAAACACAGGACAGCTGATTAAAAATGTCAAATCGACCTACATTTTCTATTATGTACCATGTCAGATTAAATACATAGACCTATTTTTAGAATCTTTGGGCTATTATGTTATTATGTATATTTCTTTATCTAAATGTTAAAATTTGAAACAATTTACTTGGATAAAATAATGTTTCACAAATATTTTTGCTTCTATATTCGCCTATAATCAGAGTTTCTTCCAGGCATCTCGTCTACCACCCCCCCCTCCCGAACGAAATCGAATTTATAATAATTTATATAGAAAATATATACTTTTACCAGTGTTCACCCCCCCCCTCCTGAAATTTTAGTGAATTTTAATGAAAGCTTAGTGCACTTTATGTAGGCCTAACTTAAGATGCAATATTTCTTTCAGAAATTAAACTCCACGGAGGTTGGGGGGGGGGGGGGGGGGGGGGGGGAGAGCAATGGTTGAAGAACTATATTTTAAAAATGAATTCTTTTTTGTTCATAACCCCCCCCCCCTTCTTTAAAGAAACACTGCTTAGCCCTTGATATTTTCAGGGGGGGGGGGGGGGGGGGCGAAGATATGTCTGGAAGATTCTCTGCTGCTGCTAAGTGATCAGTGGCAGAGCCGGCGTTAGGAAAACGCGGGGCCTAGGGCCAACCATCCGCGCGGGGCCTTTCCATTATATATATATATATATATATATATATATATATATATATATATATATATATATATATATATATATATATATATATATATATATATATATATATGTATGTATATATATATATATATGTATGTATATATATATATATATGTATGTATATATATATATATATGTATGTATATATATATATATATATATATATATATATATATATATATATATATATATATATATATATATATATATATATATATATATATGTATGTATATATGTATGTATAAAGGCCTATATAATGTGATGTACACATAATAACACAAATGTTTTGGAGTTTATAAGCTAATGCCAAACTTTCCACTATAATAACAGAATTTTATCTCTCCCATGTATTAACCCAACGTTCTTAGTTTTTTTTCCTTGCTAAGATATTAAATCAGTTTTGACAGTTATGTAATTCATACCAAATCACTTAAGAAAATTTAATAATTAGGAAAATAAAGTTTACAATACAGCGAACTCGGCCTGATGTATCAAAACAGTATAGACTTCAAAATTTGTTAGGAATTCATACAATATTTTAAAACCAAAATCATTATTGTCTAAACTATTGTAAAGGATTTCCCTATAATTAAAAAAAATGGCTTAAGCACTCTAAAATGTCGTGTTTTAAAGTTCACCAAAGTATCAGATATAAATTGAAAGACCGCGTTTATTGGGGGAATATCAATGACTACTAAATCACTACCCTTCATTGCCTTCAAAGATTCCCCTTCCTCCATAAAAGTTGTGCGACGAGGACAATTCGCTGACTATATCATGTCAGCACCACTGGAAGACGATTGAATAAAACAATTTGGATGAATTCGCTAAATTAATCATTCTGTCTTGGAAAGGGTGAATCCTTAAGGTGACACAACATAACAACAGTTTTAACTTTCTTCCAAAAAATAATAATAAATCACCCTGTTTAATGCCCCCCCCCCTCCTGATATAGAATCCTAAGCCCCCCCCACCCCCCCCCTCGTCGCCCTCCTGCCACCCCTCTGCACGCAACTGAATGTTAATTTTGTTATACCAAGACAAGTAGGCCTACATATAGAGTTTCTTCCAGGCATCTCTTGGAGGGGGGGGGCCTTGCCCCCCCCCCCTGAAAAAAATTCTACCGCTTCCCCCCCTCCCCCCTCCCCCCCCCCCCCCCGGAGAAAAAAGTCTGGAAGAAACACTGTACATATACGACATTATACGACATCTACAACAAGAAAGTCAGGACTAGAGTTCATCAGGTCACTAACTGTCTACTACAGACATCCCGTCTGCTCACTAAAAGGACGTCTTCATCGGTCCGCATACAATAGGGTATCTCTTTACGTCGTGGGCTAATTCTCGACCGCCATCTCCAGTCAGCTCAGGTCAAATGCCAGGCGACCGTACCCTACACAAAGGGGAGGTGTGACAGTATTTTTGTATCGAATTACGGCCTTTCCCAGTTCAGGTGGGACTCACCAACATCAAACGTGGCCTCAGTTATAACAATCAACAACGTCGGCATTCGACCATTTAGTTTTTCCCAATTGAATTCAGAAACAATTTTTCAATTGATTTCAAACTGATTCAGATAACAATGACATTGCTGAAGCGCGGGGCCCCTTCAAGCGCGGGGCCTATGGCCACCGCCCCGTTCGCCACCCCCTAACGCCGGCTCTGATCAGTGGTAAAGTAGTAAACTGCTTTGATCAACTGAGTAGGCCTAATCGGCGACAATAGAAAAATCATATTAAGTTATATTAATAACTTTTTTTTATTAAATGGATACTAATAACGGACAAATACTTCGACATCAATGAAAACATTTCTGATGTAACCACGCGAAAACATGATTCGCGGTGATTTAAAAAACAGATCGATAAAATTTATGACGCATGCACTATATTTCTTTTGAATTTAACAGCCGTCAGTATCCATACCTAGTTCACGTGCCATATAAACTGTTCCCGGTGACCAATGAAAACACAGGTTAAAGGAGAGGTCGGCCAATCAGACAATGTAAACATTCTGCGAAGGGAAACAGCGAGTGGTATAAAAAGTGATGCAAGGCTAAATTTTGGCCTCTTGTGTTGTATCTTGGTATTTGGTTGTTTACACTTGTATCCGGCCAACATGGGTGATATTCGAGAAGATGTTAAATCAAAGTTTGTTATTAATTTCTCAGCTGGACCGGCCAAATTGCCAGGACCGGTAACTATTTTTAAAAATAAAATGATAAAAAATCTTAATCTGCTAAAGTTGGCATGGTGGATCTAGATTCTAGATTTAGACAATTGACTCTAAACCAAGATAATGAAGATATTGGTAGCTAGGGGGGGGGGTACTAAACTTGTTTTTTTTTCAATAAGGCCCCTCATTTTCCAACATAGACTGATGTAGGTAATAATAAAAAACAATCCTTTTTTTTAAAAAAAAACGCTAATGAAGTGAATAATATTTCCGTAATTAAAATCACCAGATAGGCTCAAATCAAGTAAACATTGATTGACAGAGTCTCACTTGACAGTATTTTTTGTCATAAAATGTAATGTAGGCTATTTTAGAAAATTCTTAAAATATTTTAGTTGCGTCCCTTGGCTATTCGTATTTTTACTTATTTTTGACCAAGAAATTAGATGATCTAGAATCTAGAATAGTCTAGATCATTTTTAGAATTCATAAAAAATGTAATAACAGACTTATTAGGTAGGCCTACTAAAAAGTTAAAAGTTAATGTCTAACGCACTCTAACACTAACATACTCAATCTTAGCCAACCCTTAGTCTAGTTAGGCCTTGCCTTAGATTAGTGATTGCTAGATCTAGTACTAATCTAGTAGCTAGAATCTAGGGTAATCCCTTAGTTTAGCGTCGGTTATTATTCCAGAATCGTATAGCAGTAAAAAACAGTAAAACAATAACAAAGTCTGTCACACACTTCCGGAATTCACCGGAAGTACCGTAAACCATACTTTATTTGGCGTCTTCTTTTATTTTTAAACAGAATGTTTAAAATTTGGATAGATTTATTTTTGTAATCATTTTTACATTTTGTAATCATTTTTACTATTTTCGTAATCTAGATTTTTTTACTTGGCCTAGCAGCTAGATATCTAGCTAGATCTAGATTTAATTAATTAATGGTCGCAAATCCGCTGCAAGCCAAAAACATTAAATTATTACATTTGATACATTATTTATATTTATATATGTTTTTATTTTTAGATCTACTAATTTAAATCTACTATTATATTTATTCTTGTTTCCTTTTGTCGATTAAACTTAAAAAATTAAAACATTAATTTACTACAATCGACTTTCAATTTATTTATATTTCAATGGTCAAATAAACCATGGTTTACCGTAACTCTAATTACCGAAACTCAACAAACATTACCCGATAATTTCCGACGCTAAACTAAGGGATTACCGAATCTAGTACTAGTAGACTCATGTTTTACTTTTCTTAACTAATAACTAATCATTTCAAAGCCATAAGCCTTAGGTTTATTAAAGTAACCTGAGTGAAGAATATTGTACTAGACTTGAAAATTCAAAGTAGGCCTAGCCTAGATAGTTAGATAGATCTATGAAATATTTTATGTTTTATGAATGTGTAGGCCTACAATTTACTAGATCTACCCTGATTTGTTTACTATAAATTATTTTATATCTGTATTATATTATTATACTTATACTATAGGCCTAACCACTTTGTTTTTGGATATTGAAGATAAAAGTGTATGTAGCTGCTTATTGCCAGACAGAAATGTTGATATAGGACTAGGTCGAATATGTAAAAGTTAAGATAATTGTACAGAGTAAATTACACTAACACTAACTAGTTTTTCAGTTTCATTTTATCCAAATCAGCCAAAAACTCTTGACTATTATTCACTTTAGAAAGCAGGTATAGGCCTAATCAATTATATTTGTTCTTTTGAATCTACATATTTGGCTAAACTTGTTATGTTCATCATTGAAGTAAAATTGTATTACTAGTAGTTACAGTGTAATACTTGTACCATACACATAAGTAGGCTTATGGTTTTTAAAAGTGCTGTAACCTGATATTTGTTTTTCAGCTGGTTTTTATTTGACGGAATTTTTATATGAATTTTCTCCAAACTATTCCACACTCATTGAAGATAAACAGATACCCGCACACATATTGAAGATATCCACACAGATACCCTCTACAAATATATTAAAGACAAACAGAAATCTACACACATACTCAAGATTATCCCCACAAATATTGAACATAGTAGATATCCTCACAGATATTGAAGATAAACAGATTATCCCCACACATATTGAATATAAATAGATTATCCACACAATAATGAAGATAAACAGATATCCACACAGATATTTAAGATAAACAAGATATCCCCACACACATTGAAGATAAACAGGATGTTTAGTAGCCTAAAAAATGTGCCTGCACTTGATGAAAACAGGTGAAACGTCACCTGGTAAAAGTATTTTTATTTAGTGCTACCTGTCCATAATTTGTTCTAAAAGAAGTAGGACATAAAAAAGGGATACAACACATTTTTATTTTTCAGGCTTTAATTTAGAAAAATTATTGAAGTCCATCTTTCCTTGACCTAAATACTAAAATAGATGTAGATCTAGATCTAGATTTAAGTCCATTTTTTTGTGTGATACAAAATTATCCTTCTTTACCTATCCAATGTGTGTGTACATGTTGGTCTTAATGATACCACCACAGGCCTATAGATATAGATCTATTTAAAATAATTTTATTTATTCAAGTGTCTTGGATACCGAGTTACTATTCTATTGTGCAGTTCCTAAAACTAGATCTAGTTTCTAGTACTAGTGTCGTTGTCAGTGTATGCCTACAGATAAAAATTTTCAAAATTCTGATGTCGTAGTCGTAGTTAGCGTGTACATGTGACAAATTACGTCTCCGTTGGCCAGCACCCCTGACCCTTTGACCGGGCCTTTTGTAATGGGTCCGTTTGTCCACAGTAGCAGCAACACACGGCTGTATTCAGGCCATGTACACAGCGCGTGTTCACGCTGTGCTTCACCGCACAAATTGATGACGTAATCACAACACCGAGCAAGGCCGGCATCTGGATTTTACCGGATCAGTTGACACATTCATAGTTCCTGTCTAGTCGTGAATGGATCAGTCGCATTCTATTTTAAGCTTACAAAAACTTCGACGGCGGGTTTCGAAATGGCTGGAAAAAAAAGAAACAGGACGTATACCTGTTTTAATTTTATCGTCTGCATCTGAGACTGAGATTTTTCTGGACCTTAAAAAAGTAAAAAAAGAGATCCGGTTTAGTTTTATCGCCTGCATCTAAGATTTTGTCACAAGTGTTAGACTAGACTAGAGCAGGTCAGTGGAGCGATAGTCTGACGACATCGCTTATCTAACTAGGCTAGTGGTTGGTGGGCTGATCGTCCTTCACCTTGTTCTAACTGATCGGTCGGCTGAGTGTGGATGTAATAGGCCTATTGTAGGCCTTTCAAAGGGGCTCTTCCCTCCCAAGGGGTCGTCCATGAATGACGTCACACTCGTAGTCGGGAGGGGGGTGTCCGTAATTTTGTTGCGGTGTGTGATGAGGGGGGGGCGGGGTGTTCTGATGGTGTGACGTCACACTTTTGCATTATAAATAATCAGCGTTTTTTAGAAAACGAAATTTAGCCGCTATTTTGCGTTTTAGAAAATTGTTTTAATAAATTGTAATATGAATTGATTAAAATACTCTACGTTGTCAGAGTTCACACACATTTTTTAAAATAAATATTGATGTTTTAAGAAAAATTAAATTTTTCAGGGGGGGGGGGTGTAGGCGGAGATGTGACGTCATTTTAGGGGGGGGGGGGTGTCTGACTGGCTTTTTGTGACGATGTGTGACCGAGGAGAGGTAAAAATCGTCAAAAAAAGCGTGATGTCATTTATGGATGACATGACTCCCCCCCCCCCCCCCCCCCCCCCCCGACTTCACTTGGTTTCCGAACACGGATCAGCGGATCTTCTATTCCGATGACCTTTGCACCCACTTTCCATATGACCTTCACCATGCCCGATTGACATAGTTTGTCACAGATTTTAACCCTATCAGTCTATTTTTGGATTTGGGGGAGGTAATCACGTATTTCAAGGGTAGGCTTAAGTCATTCAGGGTAGGTGTCTAAAGATTAGCCCTACCCACATCTACGCGTCCATTGGTCCGATCTCAGTTCCTGCTTGAGTTATGTCCTTGCTCGTCAAGTTAGGAGTTCATGTATTGTATGATTGCTGGTTGGACAATATATTGGACAATAGATTGCCGTATGTACTATGTAGATGTAGTTGGTTATAATATTCTGTTGATTGCCGGCTAATTCAGCGTCGGGAAAAGAGATCTTAGATCTAGTTGCCTCAGGTCCAGTTATTAGTAATAGTAACATACAATCATAATTGTAGGATACATACAACCATAATTGTAGAGTTAGTACTCTGAGTTCAGCCTCTACCAAATGTTGTTCTACCTGTACTAAATAATGGAAAATGATCCAGCTATTTTTGTCTATCAGCTGAACATGTGGACTCTATCTGAACTTGACATGTGGGCTCTATCTGAACTTGACATGTGGGCTCTATCTGAACTTGACATGTGGGCTCTATCTAAACTTGGCATGTGGGCTCTATCTGAACTTGACATGTGGGCTCTATCTAAACTTGACATGTGGACTCTATCTGAACTTGACATGTGGGCTCTATCTAAACTTGACATGTGGGCTCTATCTAAACTTGACATGTGGGCTCTATCTGAACTTGGCTCTATCTGAACTTGACATGTGGGCTCTATCTGAACTTGACATGTGGGCTCTATCTAAACTTGACATGTGGACTCTATCTGAACTTGACATGTGGGCTCTATCTGAACTTGACATGTGGGCTCTATCTGAACTTGACATGTGGGCTCTATCTGAACTTGACATGTGGGCTCTATCTAAACTTGGCATGTGGGCTCTATCTGAACTTGACATGTGGGCTCTATCTAAACTTGACATGTGGACTCTATCTGAACTTGACATGTGGGCTCTATCTAAACTTGACATGTGGGCTCTATCTAAACTTGACATGTGGGCTCTATCTGAACTTGGCTCTATCTGAACTTGACATGTGGGCTCTATCTGAACTTGACATGTGGGCTCTATCTAAACTTGACATGTGGACTCTATCTGAACTTGACATGTGGGCTCTATCTGAACTTGACATGTGGGCTCTATCTGAACTTGACATGTGGGCTCTATCTAAACTTGACATGTGGGCTCTATCTGAACTTGACATGTGGGCTCTATCTAAACTTGACATGTGGGCTCTATCTAAACTTGACATGTGGGCTCTATCTGAACTTGACATGTGGGCTCTATCTGAACTTGACATGTGGACTCTATCTGAACTTGACATGTGGGCTCTATCTAAACTTGACATGTGGGCTCTATCTGAACTTGGCATGTGGGCTCTATCTGAACTTGACATGTGGGCTCTATCTGAACTTGACACACTTCAGCTGTACATCTTCATGCATGCAAGTTCAACTGGGTCAAAGTTCACCATAATCTCTAACCCTATCAGACCTTGTTTACTTTTTGTGCTATAAATAAATCATGACAAGAAAGCACTGATTGCCTTTAATAATCAGTTTTAAAACCAACTCTAAACATAAGAGTTACCTAATCAAAATGTCAGCCAACAAGAACATAAAGCAGGTTTCATCAGTAATAAATCAGCATATTGCTGATTCAATACAAAAACCTGGTGTGTTCATTACATTTTAATTCAAGTGAAGATCATTGTGCTTGACAAGCCCTGGTGAAATTGATTGTCCAGATGATACAGATGGTTAATGGTGTTTTTATCTTGTTTTTAATGCCCCCCCCCCCCCCCCCCCCCCACCGCCACCATTACCACAATGACAGTATTGCTGTTTGGTTAAATTCCCCCCCCCCCCCCCAGCTCTACCAAGCATCGATTTCACCTGTGAAAAAAAGTTTTGTCTATTTAAAAATGTTCTGATGCTTAAAATCTTCTGCTCCAGGTGTTGGCCCATGCTCAGAAGGAGATGTTAGATCATCAAGACACAGGTGTCAGTGTGATGGGTAGGTTGGGTTGATTATAATCTGATGCTAATTTGGTTGTGTGATGTGTAGGTTGGTTTGATTTTATCTGATGGGTAGGTTGGTTTGATTGTAATCTGATGGGTAGGTTGGTTGTGTGATGGGTAGGTTAGTTTGATTATATTGCATATTGGGGAGGCTTTTTGATCCCAACTTTTAATTTTTTATTTGAATGGAATGAGTAGATTTTAAAAAATTAATGTAGTGATGATTAAAAAATATAATGTCACACTTTTGAGCTAAGCCTGACCAAATTTGTCACCTCCAGAAATGAGCCACAGATCAGCAGAATTCAGCAAAATTTTAAACTCAGCAGAACAAAGACTCAGGCATCTTCTGTAAGCTATTTTTTTCTTGATCTGTTTTTTTTTAAATTTTTAATGGAAAAAGTTTTGAGCGTTTTCCTTTAACATTTTATCATGTTATTTTATTTAGTTCCTTCCTTAAAATAGTTTAATGATGTTGGTTAATATCTTTGCTCGTCGAATGTAACAAAAATGATTCCATTATTTCCAGAGAAATTCCAGACAACTACAAAATATTGTTCCTACAGGGAGGGGGTACTGGTCAGTTTTCTGCTGTCCCCCTCAATTTGTTAGCACTGAAGCCAAGTAAGTTTTTCTTTCAATGTCACTATATAGCTCTGTAGCTGCCGAAGTTTGGGTCATCATCAGAGGATGTTTGGGTCATTATCAGAGGATGTTTGGGTCATCATCAGAGGATGTTTGGGTCAAAATTTAAAATGTTAAAACTGATTACTCCACAGGTCACTCAGCCGATTACATCGTCACAGGCTCATGGTCAGCCAAAGCAGCACAAGAAGCAGAAAAATATGGAACGGTCAATCTAGTCATTCCAAAAACCAAAAAATACACCTGTGAGTTTTGACAACATGTGTCTTTGTCTAAATGTTGAGTGTAGTTAGTTAAGTGTGGATGTGGTAGGAGAGAAAGTTTACATCCATCCAAATGTTGAAACTAAATAGTTTAGCGCTGACTCTAACGTTAAATTCTAATTTTTTTTTCTTCTAGCCATACCTGATGTGTCAACATGGCAACTCAGCCCAGATGCCTCCTATGTGTATTACTGTGCTAATGAAACCATTGATGGTAAGCAAACCCATTCACCATTACATGGTCTTGGCCTCCTATGTGTATTACTGTGCTAATGAAACCATTGATGGTAAGCAAACCCATTCACCATTACATGGTCTTGGCCTCCTATGTGTATTACTGTGCTAATGAAACCATTGATGGTAAGCAAACCCATTCACCATTACATGGTCTTGGCCTCCTATGTGTATTACTGTGCTAATGAAACCATTGATGGTAAGCAAACCCATTCACCATTACATGATCTTGGTTCTCAAGGGAGGTAACTGCTTGCTGTCTAGAATAAAGGGAAATAACCCATGTTTTTACACAAGCTATTATTAAATTTTGTATTCCCATTTTTTAGGAGTGGAGTTTCAGTTTGTACCAGACACCAATGGTATTCCTCTTGTATGTGATATGTCTTCTAATATGTTAACACGCCATTTGGATATTAATAAGGTAAACCATCTATAAGCCTGTTCACTTTTGTTTATATTGTTAAGTCTTGTCCAGAATAACTAGTTTGGTTATTATTTTTAGGTATGTTAAATACAATTAATATATTTTTGTTTTTTTAACATTTGTTCTCATATCATGCCAACAGTTTGGTCTGATATTTGCTGGTGCCCAAAAAAACATTGGCTGCGCTGGCGTGACACTGGTCATCATCTGTGAAGATTTGATTGGCTTCGCCATGAAAGTTTGTCCAGTCATCTTTGACTACAAGATCCAGGCAGGCAACAACTCTCTGTACAACACACCCCCCACATACGGGATCTACATCATGGGGCTGGTGTTTGAGTGGATCCAGGACGAGGGGGGCGTGGCAAAGATGGAGGAAAACTCTATCAAAAAATCTTCACTGGTCTACCAGATGATTGACACATCACAGGGCTTCTACAAGTAAGTTGGTGGGTGTTTGGTTTTGTGAGGGTCAGTTGGTATTTGGTTGTGGGATGGTTTAGTGGCTGCATGGTATAATCAGTACAGAAGTTTGGTCAGATAAATGTTGTTGGTTGGTGTGGAGGATGGTTGATGTTGTTCTTTGTTGAAGTGGTTGTTGGTTGGTGTGGTTGTTGGCTGATGTGGTTGTGGGCTGATGTGGTTGTGGGTTGGTGTGGTTGTTGGTGGCTGGTACAGTGATATACTTACCCTGTAGCTTCTAATGAGTGTTTTATCTCACAGCTGCCCGCTAGACGTCAACTGTCGTAGCCGCATGAATATCCCCATTAGAATTGGATCACTTGAGGGTCACGGCCAACTAGAAAAATTGTTTTCAGAAGAAGCCACAGCTAAAGGTTACCTGCAGTTGAAAGGTCACAGGTAAGCAGTTCTCTTGTAGGCCTACCGTACCTGTTTGGTTTTCAAAATCTGAATAGATCTTTTGGTGATTCATCTTGGTTTGCCATAGATCGGCAAAGTAGCAGGATTTGAAGGAAAAATTAGCTTTGGTTTTTGTGTGTAATCATTCTGAACATTAGTAACCTGATTTGTATATTTATAAACTTTGAATTTCAAATGTCCATGCCTTTAGGAAATGTAAATAAAATTTAAGTTATAAATAGGCCATGACCTCCACACTGACCAACCATTGCATGTATCCACAGGTCAGTGGGGGGTATCAGGGTGTCCCTGTACAACGCTGTCACTGTGGAGGAGACAGAACACCTGGTGGGGTACATGACTGAGTTTATGGAGAGACACAGACAAGTTGCTGCTTCATAGTTATCTCCCCTTCATGGACTGACTGACTGTACATAGTGCATCATCATCACCATCATTATCACCAACATCATCACCAACATCATCACCGACATCGGCAGATACTCTTGATTGCTACTGAAACAATGTAGTTCCATGACAGCTTCAGAGAAGTTTTTGAGCCTTGGCAAGTGCATGGAATGTAGATAAAATGTGGATGGAATGTATTGCCCTGAGTTGTAACTTAAAGTGTTCATTGTTTGATATTTCTGGACCAAATTTTTGTCATAATGCTCAATCTCTCTCACAGACATACATAAACAGCACATTCACAAACACACACAAAATACACACAAGGTGAATGTATATTGTCCTTTAATAAAGACTTGATCAAGTGAAGGGTGTCAATTTTTTAATTATTACCCTTAGATGAATAAATTAAACAAGTAAAGAAACATTTTTAATGACAAGCTGTTAGATGAATTAATAACAAACATGAATGTTCTTTAGCTTTAGAAAAGATTTTCTTTGTTTCTCAAAGTTTTAACTTCTAAAGCCAATGTTCATCATCCAACTTTGAACTTTGACCTACTTCCATTTTCTGACCAGATAAATTCATATTGTGTCAATGTTGTTTGCTATCGTGGGTCAAAGGTCGAGACTGATTAGACTGTGACATGTAGGGCAGTCAATCAGCTGTTGTGGGCATCCGTTGGTCATGTGATCACCGTAGGTTTGTTTAACGACAGCTTGTATAGGTACAGTGGTTATAAATATTGATGATCAGTGTTTCTTCCAGACTTTTCTCCGGGGGGGGGGGGGGGCGGACACTAGTGAAAGTGTATGTTTACTATATAAAATCCATCTCGTTCTTATAAGTCTGCACATTCTGCAGTAGATGGCCACTGGTGTACCAGGTACCACAAGAATGGCAACGTTCAAAGGGCAGCTATCTGGTAACGACCTGAATTACGCGAGAGTTATCGTTACTGGAACCTGCTGACTCCTTACATTTGGTGTCAGGGGCCGCAACTGTTATCAGACAATCTCTCCTGAAGATAAGGTGTCCTTGGCTCTAAACTGAGATTCTCTTTTTTTAAAAAAGATTTTTTTTTTTTTTAAATTTTTCCCCAGCTACTCAACGCATAATTTCAAAATTAAAACTTAAAGAAAAAACAAGTGTGGTTGAAGTCCAATGTCTACAGATGTAATTGCTGAGATAACAATGAGATAGATTGACCTGTGACAAACATCTGGCGTCTTCAGTGGTTTTAATATATTAGCCCCACATGGGTCATCAATATATTAGACCCACATGGGTCATCAATTTATTAGACCCAGACGAGTCATCAATATGTTAGACCCAGACGGGTCATCAATATGTTAGACCCACATGGGTCATCAATATATTAGACCCACATGGGTCATCAATATATTAGACCCACATGGGTCATTAAACCTTTTTTCTTCAAGTCAGATTGTGACACCGTAACCTCGCATATCAAGGGCAATAATCCAGATTAAAATGTCGCCTGTAGAGTGCAGAAGTACTGAGACCAGATCAAGGATCACTATGGGGTAGTTGTGTCATCATTTAACAAGTGGGGAGGGGTGATGTGGGAGGGGTGTATATTAATGCTGTAATAATAGCTTACATATTTATAACCATTTAGTGAATTAATTTGGTCTAAATTTGCTCAGACTATAAAACTTTAATAAAGTTAGAGTTAATAAGGTAGATAACTGTATAAAACTGTTATTGTAAGAGTATTACCGGTTACTTCCCTTTTAACATAATTTCAACTGATAAATTTATTTTGTTATTGTTAGACAAACAGGCCGTTTAAGGGATCCAAAATCCGACCAAAAAAAAAAAAACAACAAAATCTACTACAGCAGTGATTGTTCTACAATCTACAGTATAGTAACTACCAAACTCTGCTTCATAGACAAAAAAAAAACTGCATCAGCTGTAGTGTGAAAGATAAGCAAACTTTCAAACCTCTTCCATGACAAATTGCTCCTCTTTTTTTGATTATTTAAAAAATAAGACAAACAAAAGAATGACAGCTATCAACGGAATGTATTCCAAATCATTCATATAGATGCAGAAAAACATAAGAAGAATAAAATAAACACGGGAAACCGCAGCAAAACTCCATGTTTGAATTCTTCTGACCAGCTCGCGGTATGCAGTTACTCTTTACACAAATTTTCGGCGGGTATAAATAGATAAAGACGTTTTTAAAACACGGTTATATCAAGTCGAAATGAGTTTAATCACATATGGTGTGATTGGTTGTCCCACGAATGGACATACCTTACTTTGTAATGAAATAGGTTAAACTACTAAATTAAGAAATGGTTCAAAGTAATTAAATTAAAATTCAGTGAGGAGTCTACTCTGATTTAAGCCTGCTTTTTTTTTTCTAGATTTGCTTCCATAGCCTTTGTCCAAAAATTACTCTCTAATTAGCGTGACTCTTGACATAGATGCTAAGAACTTCCTCAAATGCAAACATTAATACCGCTTACCATTTTCCCCCTGACCTGTCTACTAGCATTAGAAAATTAAAAAACAACAACTGTTTACGTGTGTGTGGCACGCTAAATATTTTAATCAAAACAATTTAAATAAATTATTTTATTGTAAACCAACTTAATTCAACTTGAAAGAAATTTTAGCTGCACGTATACAAGATGACGTCTGCTACACGAGGACGTAGCAACAGGTGGAGAGGTTGACGTCTGCTAGAAGCTTCACAAGTCTGCTAGGTTGCTGAATTCTTGACACGTTTCAGATCCGTCTGTGGTGTTTGTTAATTCTGATTTCTGTTTTATGACTCATGAATTAAAATAACAACATCTGCTGCTTTCTACTGATATTTCTGTACATCGCTATAGCACTAATTGTGCTAGTTACTCGTCACTGTAGCACTATTGTGCTAGTCACATATCGCTATAGCACTAATTGTGCTAGTCACACATCGATGTAGCACTAATTGTGCTAGTCACACATTGATGTAGCACTAATTGTGCTAGTCACACATCGATGTAGCACTAATTGTGCTAGTCACACATCGATGTAGCACTAATTGTGCTAGTCACACATCGATGTAGCACTATTGTGCTAGTCACACATCGATGTAGCACTATTGTGCTAGTCACACATCGATGTAGCACTATTGTGCTAGTCACACATTGATGTAACACTGCTACTCGCATTTTGTGCTGTCCCGTCTTTCTATGGGGCGACATCCAGCTAATGGTTTTAGACTTTCAAAGCAAAGTTTAGCCCCCCCCCCCCCCCCGCAAAAAAACCCCACTAAAACAAAACCTACAGATTTCGTTCTCCGAAAGGGGTTGTTGGAAAAGTTAGAAAGGGGTTGTTCAGGGGTTGTGGAGGGGGTTGTGAAGAGGGCTGTCAATATTTTATTCTTGTGGGGCCAGCTGGAGAGGATGGCCCAGCTGAAGAGGATGGCCCAGCTAAAGGTGATGGCCCAGCTAGACAGGATGGCCCAGCTAAAGAGGATGGCCCAGATGGAGAGGATGGCCCAGCCCAGCTGGAGAGGATGGCCCAGCTAAAGAGGGTGGCCCAACTAGATAGGATGGCCCAGCTAGATAGGATGGCCCAGCTGGAGAGGATGGCCCAGCTAAAGAGGATGGCCCAGCTGGAGAGGATGGCCCAGCTGGAGAGGATGGCCCAGCTGGAGAGGATGGCCCAGCTAAAGAGGATGGCCCAGCTAGATAGGATGGCCCAGCTGGAGAGGATGGCCCAGCTAAAGAGGATGGCCCAGCTAAAGAGGATGGCCCAGCTGGAGAGGATGGCCCAGCTAGATAGGGTGGCCCAGCTAGATAGGATGGCCCAGCTGAAGAGGATGGCCCAGCTGGAGAGGATGGCCCAGCTAGATAGGGTGGCCCAGCTAGATAGGATGGCCCAGCTAAAGAGGATGGCCCAGCTGGAGAGGATGGCCCAGCTAGATAGGATGGCCCAGCTAGATAGGATGGCCCAGCTAGATAGGATGGCCCAGCTAAAGAGGATGGCCCAGCTAAAGAGGATGGCCCAGCTAGATAGGGTGGCCCAGCTAGATAGGATGGCCCAGCTAAAGAGGATGGCCCAGCTTGAGAGGATGGCCCAGCTAGATAGGGTGGCCCAGCTAGATAGGATGGCCCAGCTAAAGAGGATGGCCCAGCTAGATAGGATGGCCCAGCTGGAGAGGATGGCCCAGCTGGAGAGGGTGGCCCAGCTAGATAGGATGGCCCAGCTAAAGAGGATGGCCCAGCTGAAGAGGATGGCCCAGCTGGAGAGGGTGGCCCAGCTAGATAGGATGGCCCAGCTAAAGAGGATGGCCCAGCTGAAGAGGATGGCCCAGCTGGAGAGGATGGCCCAGCTGAAAAGGGTGGCCAGGACAGGGAACTAAATGCAATCAACAAAATTGGCCACTCGTGGGGCCAGTTAGAGAGGATGGCCCAAGACAGATTACGCTATAAAGTGGCCCCTACAACAAAACAATAAGTACTCGATGTTTTCCACAAAGATATGTAAACATTTAGTCCGCCCTGAGCTTAGACCAGCGAGCTAGAAAAAAAAAAACTTGCAGCAGTCATTGAGTTCCTCCACGCTCCATCTAAGATGACGGACGATCTGACGTAAACCCGATTTAATCGCTTCGATTTTTGAACAATGCAACTTTTTGTCAATATTTCAATTTCGCCCGACCAGAATTTGACACAGGCCGTGGTATATCCGCTGGTGTTTGGTTTCATTGGGGTAGTCGCTCACTTCACGAGAACCTTTATTTGTGTGCTGAGGGGAATTAACTCTAAACGTGTCTAACAAAGGGACATTAGCCAGTTATTAAGTATGAATAGATTTATTAAAATTGAAAATCGTTCTGGCGGCAAGTTGTTTATCGCTGAGCCTGCTACACAAGTTCGTCTGCTAAAAAAGTTCGTCTGCTGTAGAAGTTTGTCTGACTTTTATTTACACAGACGTGCGCTATGTGGAGTTTTAAATAGCTCATTTCATGGTGTTGACTGGTAATAGAATTTTAGATTTTTCTTTTATACAACCTTTTGTCTTTGAGAACTTTTACTTTGTTTATTTATTACAAATATATGAAAATGTAGGCTACACGTTATAACATTTAAAAAAAAAATATAATTTTAATTAAAATCTATCACTTTTAAGATAACAACTTATAACAACTTTTATATATTTATAAATAAATATATATATATATATATATATATATATATATATATATATATATATATATATATATATATATATATATATGTGTGTGTGTGTGTGTGTGTGTGTTACAAATAGGACATTTAGTAATCCCCTTTACCTCATAACGCTCCACATCCCACCCCCCCTCCCCATTCTGTATGAAATATCAAGGGCCACCCCATCAGTGACTGAATTAGAAAACCACCGTCCCACCCGCAAAAAATAATAATTCCACCCACCTATATATATTTACAAATAAATAAATTACAAATAAAAACATGAAAAAAAAAATAAATACAAAAATAAATAAAAAAAAATAAATAAAAAAATAAATAAAAATAAATTAATTAATTTAAAAAAAGATATATATATATATATATATATATATATATATATATATATATATATATATATATATATATATATATATATATATATATATATAAAATATATATAAATAAAAATAAATTAATATATATCTTTTTTTTTAAATTAATTAATTAATTTTTATTTATATATATTTTATATATATATATATATATATATATATATATATATATATATATATATATATATATATATATATATATATATATATATATATATATTTTTTTTTTTTTAATTTTTTTTTTTTTAATTTTATTTATTTTATTTTATTTATTTATTTAATTCTTTTTTAATTATTTATTTTTATTTATTCTTTCATTTTTATTATTCTTTTTTATTTATTTATTTTATTTATTTATTTTTTCATTTTTTTATTTGTAATTTATTTATTTGTAAATATATTTAGGTGGGTGGAATTATTATTTATATAATTAATATATATATATATATATATATATATATATATATATATATATATATATATATATATATATATATATATATATATATATATATATATATATATAAAGAGAGGGAGAGAGATGTAGATATATAAGTATAGATAGATATAAGTACACAGCCTCCTTAAATTTAAAATTAAACCATTTCTTATTTTGTAATTTAACCTATTTCATTCCACAGTGAAACAATAAACTACTTTGAAATAGACTCAAACTCATTTCAGGCCTTTAATAATTGAGATGTAAAAATGTCTTCATCTGATTCATGCCCTGCGTAAATTATGAAAAGTGTAATTTTACATATCTGGTCAGTCGGTCAAAAGGATATGAACCACGGAAGCTTGGTATTTGTAGTGTTCTTTTTATTTTCATGTTTTCTTGCATATTTATTTTCTCGTTACGAAGTATAGAAAAAGTATTGTAATCCTGCAAAAAAAAAAAAAAAAAAAATAATTCGAGATTTTGCAAATATAGACGTTTTACACCTCTTTGAGTCGGAAAAACATAGTTTTGCAATCTTGTCCGTCTGTGTGTGTGTATGTGTTTGTGAACACGATAACTTGAGTACCGTTTCAGCTAGGTTGATGACATTTCATATATAAGTATTACATCAAATTTGTAGATCTGTTTCAACTTTTCAGCGATTTCCGGTGATTGGAAGTAGAACTTATTCTACTTTCATTTTTTAAAAAAAGCCTATAGCTTGATTACTGTTTCCGATACATTAATGAAATTTCACATGCAAGTAAACGATGTAGTTCTCTCCCTTCTGTCAAATTTTGAGTTATTTCCGTTGACCGGAAGTAGTAGTTTCCAGTTTCTCAAAAAAAGCATGTGAATTTATAAAGTACTAATAATATTCCGCTCTATTATACACATATTGTTTGGCGTTTACTTGGTGCGCAATTCTTTTTTTCTAGGATATTATATTCTATTTTTAAAAAGTTTAAGTAATTAAAATGGATTAAAAATAATGTCTATATCCCGAATTGCCTTAGTGTAAATAAGAATATTCGAGAAAGTTTATAGGAGATCACTCCCTGTTTATTATTATAATTTTTGAATAATTAGCCTTTTATAACTATGTCATTAATTTTAATAATAATTAAGAGAAGAAATCGCATTTGAATTTGTTTAGTACAAAAGTATTTAAATGATCTCAACTATCTGACAGCCAACTGACCAGACATCGATTAACACCATCTAATTTGGATATGACGTTGACGTATAACCTTGCCCTCCCCACCCTAACCAAAATAATCAGATGATAAACCACCACTTGTCACTTACTTGTCACTTACTTGCCACATACCCCTCCACAACTTATGCAACATGTACAACAATAATGCGAAAAGTGGGTGCTACTTTTTTTGTGGGTTTTTACGCCAAAACGTGCATAAATTAATTTAAATTCTCCCATAGTAGTTCATAACATTCTTTAATTTTTTGACAATGACAATTTGTAGACGGAAGAACTAATTAAACTAATTCACGATAGAGACTTATCCAACTAGATTGATTTTTACAAGCAATTTATTTTAATCATGGATCGTAAGTGTCGAGCCGAATTTCGATCACTCCTAACCGACCGATTTATTGACACTTAGATCAAGACCCAAAGGAAACACAATCAGATATCAAATTTGACTTATTTAGATGCCTAATTAATTATTATAAATTTTTAATGAATTTTTTATGTTCATTTAGAGCGTAATAATATTTGTATTAAAAATGTTAGCGATGAAAAAGAAATGCATAAAACAATAACAAGCTTTTATTTAATAATGCTAAAAATAGCTTATCCTCCGTCGCGCCCCGTAGGAAAATGTGATGATTTGGTAAGATGTGAAAACACAACAGGTGACACAACAGGTGACACAACAGGTGACACAACAGGTGACACAACAGGTGACACAACAAGTGACACAACAGGTGACACAACACAACAAGTGACACAACCGGTGACACAACAGGTGACACAACAGGTGACACAACAGGTGACACAACAAGTGACACAACAAGTGACACAACAGGTGACACAACAGGTGACATAACAGGTGACATAACAGGTGACACAACAGGTGACACAATAGGTGACACAACAGGTGACACAACAGGTGACACAACTGGCGACATAACAGGTGACACAACAGGTGACATAACAGGTGACATAACAGGTGACACAACAAGTGACACAACAGGTGACACAACACAACAGGTGACACAACAGGTGACACAACAGGTAACACAACAGGTGACACAACAGGTGACAACAGGTGACACAACAGGTGACACAACAGGTGACACAACACAACAGGTAACACAACACAACAGGTGACACAACACAACAAGTGACACAACAGGTGACACAACAGGTGACACAACAGGTGACACAACAGGTGACACAACAGGTGACACAACAGGTGACACAACAGGTGACACAACAGGTGACATAACACAACAAGTGACACAACACAACAGGTGACACAACACAACAGGTGACACAACAGGTGACACAACAGGTGACATCTAAACACTAAAAAATTCAGCAACGTGTTTCACAGCCGTCCGTGCCACTATTTTTAATTGCCGACCCACTCAGCTGAACAAAAAATAAAATTTGAGAACTCGTGTCGGTACTCGGACACCAGGCGCAGCAGATGTGAGGGGGAGCCATCAAGCGTGACGTATGGTTTAACACACGACCCCCCCCCCCCCACACAGACACGGTTTAACATACGACCCCCCCACATACCATACGACCCCCCCCCCCCACACACACACACAGACGTGATATTGAGTTTAAAAAATGCGTCAGTAGTAGAAACACAGAAGCAGATGGCAATGATTTCTTGTCGTCTGCTTTGACCGATATCAAATGATCGAATGCCACTTGAATCTGATTGGTTGGTGGTCTGTCAATCACGGAGAATCAGCGGGTACTAAAATATCTCGAGCAGTAATCTCAGGGGACTAGAAACAATAAATTGTACTTTTAATATATATATATATATATATATATATATATATATATATATATATATATATATATATATATATATATATATATATATATATATATATATGTGTGTGTGTGTGTGTGTGTGTGTGTGTGTGGTGTGTGTGTGTGTACAGGAGTAGACTAGCCTGTCAGTGTGCAGGTGGGCCACTATGACAATGTTTTTGTATTCCTCCGTTTTACCTTCACGCCAAGTCGTAAAATTTGAGCTTTCGGGAGAAAAAAGCAAAAATATAAATAAATAAATTTCAAACTGGGGTTGAGGGCCCTTTAGAAAAATCCCGGGCCTCTTGAATGTAGCAGGTCGACCCCTGTGTATGTGTGTGTGTGTTTTAAATAAGACATCACATATAGTGACGTCACAAGCGCGGGGGTGGGGGGGGGGGTGGGGGTGGGGAAGAAGGTGTCTGACTATAATGTCGAGACTGCTCAGTTATTATTTACAATTTTTTTTTGTTTGGGTAAAATATGGACGAACCTAAGCACACATTTTTAAAAATAACTTTCTGCCATTTAGTCATGAGTTTATGTGTGTGTATGTGTGCGTAGGTGTGTGTGTGTAATTTTGTGTGTGTAGATGTGGATGTGTGTAGGTTTGTGTGTGTGTAGATGTGGATGTGTGTAGGTTTGTGTGTGTGTAGGTGTGGATGTCTGTAGGTTTGTGTGTGTGTAGGTGTGGATGTGTGTAGGTTTGTGTGTGATGTCTATAGCTTGTGGTGGGTGTTAGCTCCATATTACTCCGTGAGTTGTTTCTTTAAATCTGATTCAGTTTACAAAATAAATACACCTTTTCATGTTTAAGACAAATATTTTTTTTAAAAAAGTACAATTCTATCTTCGATTATTTCAACATCTGGGTAAATAAAAAAAAGATTCCATATAATTTTAAACCAAGAATTTCTAACATAGTACATAAGCTATATCATCGTAAAAAATATTACTCTCAGCAAAATTAAATTTTTTAAAATTCAAATTTTTAGTAAATCTTTTTATTAATTTTTATTTTCGTAATCCGCAGGATTTGAACTTTATATGAAACTTGTGCTGCTCTCGTATGTGAGAAATGGACTGAGATGAGATAATTAATATCTGCAATTAATCCATTACATTAAACCCGTGTTACGACTAATTAATCAGCTGTTATAGTGGGTGGATTAGTGAACACACATATAGTGGCAGTTGATGTAGAAACATGCTTTATTGTACTGGGAGGAACGAAGCTTTTTGTGAGCTTACATTGGTCAGTGAGCGATCACGTGATCAATCACGCGGACCGTTTCCGTTACTATAAATAGCATTACAGACGTATTAATGCAAAAATTAACACATCTTAATTAGACGAATTGTTTCTTAAATAATTAATCGTATCGTGTCTTTAAAAACTGTCTCACGTGATATCTAATCTAGAACACCATCTTAAGCATGTTTTGATGACGTGCTACACACGAGTCGGATAATGAAAACAGACGCCTGCTTAAAAAAAAAAAAAATTATAAAATAAAACACAATTAAAAATAAAATACTTAAAAAAAACTTTTTAAAAAACCACGTTTTTCTTGTGGACTAAAAAGTAGAAAATAACTATTTACATACATTTGATGACAAAAAACGTGGGTCGGGCAGATGGGTCGGGAAATTTGATGGTGAAAGTACCCACGTATTTTGTCATCAAATGTATGTAAATAGTTATTTTCTACTTTTTAGTCCACAAGAAAAACGTGGTTTTTTAAAAAGTTTTTTTTAAGTATTTTATTTTCTCCTTTTTAGTCCGTTGCTACACATGAAACACGTGGTTTTTAAAAAAGTGTTTATAAATACACGGACTAAAAAAAAATCTTGAGCGACCAGGATTCGAACCTGGGTTGTCGCGGCCACAACGCGAAGTACTAACCACTATACGATCACGGCCAGCGCGCTCACATCGATTGGGGCCGAAGTAACTGTATCAATAGGCCTCTAGTCTTGTCGGTATCTTTAGAAATCATGTCCTCAATTTTATGGTCCTTGGGGCGTAATTAAATTAAGCTAATTACGGTCACTAATTGCTAGTTTTTATGATTGCATCTGAAATTGTTAGGCGAAAGTAGCATGCATGCCAAATTTCAGGTCTCTAGAGCAATCAGAAGTGGGCTAATTTTCGATGTCAATTTTAACAACAAACACACAAACGCGAAGCTGAGTTAATAAAAAAAAAACGTGTTAACAACAACGAAACAGATCGATCAGACGACGAACTTCAGTAGATGGAACTATTCTATCTTAATGGGTGTGGGGGCGGTGATTTGGGTCATCCTGTCGTCTGACGCTGAGTGGTTTCCCTTCCTACGGGTGTAGAGAGAAAAGTATTATGGGATGTCTGAGATGTCATCGTCTTTAGCCAACATTTTAGGCATATCATGGTTTAGGTGAGGTTTAGGTGAGGTTTAGGTGAGGTTTAGGTGAGGTTTAGAGTAGAGGAGGGTTAAATATGTGCTGCTCTGTTTAGGTGAGGTTTAGGTGAGGTTTAGAGTAGAGGAGGGTTAAATATGTGCTGCTCTGTTTAGGTGAGGTTTAGGTGAGGTTTAGAGTAGAGGAGGGTTAAATATGTGCTGCTCTGTTTAGGTGAGGTTTAGGTGAGGTTTAGAGTAGAGGAGGGTTAAATATGTGCTGCTCTGTTTAGGTGAGGTTTAGGTGAGGTTTAGGTGAGGTTTAGAGTAGAGTAGGGTTAAATATGTGCTGCTCTGTTTAGGTGAGGTTTAGGTGAGGTTTAGAGTAGAGGAGGGTTAAATATAGGCTGCTCTGTTTAGGTGAGGTTTAGGTGAGGTTTAGAGTAGAGGAGGGTTAAATATGTGCTGCTCTGTTTAGGTGAGGTTTAGGTGAGGTTTAGGTGAGGTTTAGAGTAGAGGAGGGTTAAATATGTGCTGCTCTGTTTAGGTGAGGTTTCGGTGAGATTAGGTGAGGTTTAGAGTAGAGGAGGGTTAAATATGTGCTGCTCTGTTTAGGTGAGGTTTAGGTGAGGTTTAGAGTAGAGTAGGGTTAAATATGTGCTGCTCTGTTTAGGTGAGGTTTAGGTGAGGTTTAGGTGAGGTTTAGAGTAGAGTAGGGTTAAATATAGGCTGCTCTTGTAGTAGAGAGAGATTGGGTTAGGGTTAATTCTGAAAAAAATTTATAAGTTAGTTGATACATTGACATTCACATAGACAGTCTTCGGTAACTTTGACAAGCCAGAAATAAATTAGGGCTGAGCTAACTCCTCGAGGTTTGGGCTAAATAGAGGATCTACGATTCGAACTGTAAACTGAACGTAGTGTGTGTTTCTCGAAGATTCGATTCCACAGTTATAGGGAGCTGTATACTTCTATTCCACAGTTATAGGGAGCTGTATACTTCTATTCCACAGTTATAGGGAGCTGTATACTTGTATTCCACAGTTATAGGGAGCTGTATACTTCTATTCCACAGTTAACATGGGAGCTGTATACTTCTATTCCACAGTTAACATGGGAGCTGTATACTTCTATTCCACAGTTAACATGGGAGCTGTATACTTCTATTCCACAGTTAACATGGGAGCTGTATACTTCTATTCCACAGTTAACATGGGAGCTGTATACTTCTATTCCACAGTTAACATGGGAGCTGTATACTTCTATTCCACAGTTAACATGGGAGCTGTATACTTCTATTCCACAGTTAACATGGGAGCTGTATACTTCTATTCCACAGTTAACATGGGAGCTGTATACTTCTATTCCACAGTTAACATGGGAGCTGTATACTTCTATTCCACAGTTAACATGGGAGCTGTATACGTCTATTCCACAGTTAACATGGGAGCTGTATACTTGTATTCCACAGTTAACATGGGAGCTGTATACTTGTATTCCACAGTTAACATGGGAGCTGTATACTTGTATTCCACAGTTAACATGGGAGCTGTATACTTGTATTCCACAGTTAACATGGGAGCTGTATACTTGTATTCCACAGTTAACATGGGAGCTGTATACTTCTATTCCACAGTTAACATGGGAGCTGTATACTTGTATTCCACAGTTAACATGGGAGCTGTATACTTGTATTCCACAGTTAACATGGGAGCTGTATACTTCTATTCCACACTTTTAGGGAGCTATATACTTGTATTCCACAGTTAACATGGGAGCTGTACGGCTCTGGCAGCTGTTATTCCTGCTGGCACAGCCGCTCCTGGTGCTGGCCATACCTCTAGACTGCGACTGGGTCACCGCGACCGACCCCAACCCCAACGGACCCCTGTTCGACGAGCCCGGGTACGCCGCCAATGTGGCGCCCGACGCCCCCGAGCACCACTGGGTGCTGAACGTGTCCGCCACCGACGCAGACGGCGACAGGCTCTACTACGTCATGGAGGACTGCGAGGGTCTGGAGGTGTTCTTCGACTTCAACGAAACGTCTGGGGTCATGAGGGTAGGTTGTGACGTCTGGGGTCATGAGGGTAGGTTGTGACGTCAAGGGGTCATGAGGGTAGGTTAAAACGTCTGGGGTCACCAGGGTAGGTTGTGACGTCAAGGGGTCATGAGGGTAGGTTGTGACGTGTGGGGTCATGAGGGTAGGTTGTGACGTCATGGGGTCATGAGGGTAGGTTGTGACGTCTGGGGTCATGAGGGTAGGTTGTGACGTCATGGGTCATGAGGGTAGGTTGTGACGTATGGGGTCATGGGGGTAGGTTGTGACGTATGGGGTCATGAGGGTAGGTTGTGACGTCAGGGGTCATGGGGGTAGGTTGTGACGTCTGGGGTCATGAGGGTAGGTTGTGACGTCTGGGGTCATGAGGGTAGGTTGTGACGTATGGGGTCATGAGGGTAGGTTGTGACGTCTGGGGTCATGAGGGTAGGTTGTAGTCTGGGGTCATGAGGGTAGGTTGTGACGTATGGGGTCATGAGGGTAGGTTGTGACGTATGGGGTCATGAGGGTAGGTTGTAGTCTGGGGTCATGGGGTCATGAGGGTAGGTTGTAGTCTGGATCATGGGGGTAGGTTGTGACGTCTGGGGTCATGAGGGTAGGTTGTGACGTCTGGGGTCATGATGGTAGGTTGTGACGTCTGGGGTCATGAGGGTAGGTTGTGACGTCTGGGGTCATGAGGGTAGGTTGTGACGTCTGGGGTCATGAGGGTAGGTTGGGACAGATAGGGTCATGAGGGTAGGTTGTGACGACTGGGGTCATGAGGGTAGGTTGTGACGTATGGGGTCATGAGGGTAGGTTGTGACGTCTGTAGGTCATGAGGGTAGGTTGTGACGTATGGGGTCATGAGGGTAGGTTGTGACGTCAGGGGTCATGGGGGTAGGTTGTAGTCTGGGGTCATGAGGGTAGGTTGTGACGTATGGGGTCATGAGGGTAGGTTGTGACGTATGGGGTCATGAGGGTAGGTTGTAGTCTGGGGTCATGGGGTCATGAGGGTAGGTTGTAGTCTGGATCATGGGGGTAGGTTGTGACGTCTGGGGTCATGAGGGTAGGTTGTGACGTCTGGGGTCATGAGGGTAGGTTGTGACGTCTGGGGTCATGAGGGTAGGTTGTGACGTCTGGGGTCATGAGGGTAGGTTGTGACGTCTGGGGTCATGAGGGTAGGTTGTGACAGATAGGGTCATGAGGGTAGGTTGTGACGTCTGGGGTCATGAGGGTAGGTTGTGTGAGCCCAACACCTTGACTCTCTCCCGCCCCCCCCCCCCTACAAATCTGTCAGCCCAACACCTTGACCCCCCCACCCAACAGATCCCCACTAACCCTCCACTAGCCCCCCCCCTAACCCCCACTAACCCCACCCCCCACTAACCCCCACTAACCCCCACTAGCCCCCCACTAGCCCCCCCACTAACCTCCACTAACCCCACTAACCCCCCCCCCCACTAACCCCCACTAACCCCACCCCCCACTAACCCCCACTAACCCCCACTAGCCCCCCACTAGCCCCCCCACTAACCTCCACTAACCCCCACTAACCCCCACTAGCCCCCCACTAGCCCCCCCACTAACCTCCACTAACCCCACTAACCCCACCCCCCACTAACCCCCACTAACCCCCACTAGCCTCCCACTAGCCCCCCCACTAACCTCCACTAACCTCCACTAACCCCACTAACCCCACCCCCCACTAACCCCCACTAACCCCCACTAGCCCCCCACTAGCCCCCCCACTAACCCCCACAAACCCCCCACTAACCCCCCCCCCACTAACCCCCACTAACCCCCACCCCCCCACTAACCCCACTAACCCCCCCCCACAAACCCCCCACAAACCCCCCACTAACCCCCACTAACCCCCACCCCCCCACTAACCCCCACTAACCCCCACTAACCCCCCCCCCCCCACAAACCCCCCACAAACCCCTCCACTAACCCCACTAACCCCCCCCCCACTAACCCCCACTAACCCCACTAACCCCCCCCCCCACTAACCCCCACTAACCCCCATTAACCCCCCACTAACCCCCCCCCCCCACTAAACCCCCATTAACCCCCCACTAACCCCCACTAACCCCCACCCCTCTCTCCCCTCCCCAGACTCGAGCCAACCTGTTGGACATACCTGCGGTCTTCGTTGACTGTAACCTGATGGTCCGTGACAGGGAAGACCTGAGCGACCCTGTCGTCAAGACTGACAGGGTGCCCCTGCTCATCAAGCTCTACGACTTCCGGGACATTGAACCAGGAAGTTCAAGTCAAGAAGAGAAACCGGAAGGGGAAGATTCAACAGGAAGTAGAGAAGGAGGAGACAGTGGGGAGACTGTAGGAGGGGGAGACACGGAGGTGGGAGATGGCTCTGGGGGTAAGGGTGGCAATACTTCCGGTGGCAAAGGTAGTGCGACTTCGGGTGGGAAAGGAGGGGCTACTTCCGGTGGGAAAGGTGGCAAAGGTGGTGCGACTTCCGGTGGAAAAGGTGGCAAAGGTGGTGCAACCTCCGGTGGAAAAGGTGGGGCTATTTCCGGTGGGAAAGGTGGCAAAGGTGGTGCGACTTCCGGTGGAAAAGGTGGAGCTATTTCCGGTGGGAAAGGTGGTAAAGGTGGTGCGACTTCCGGTGGAAAAGGTGGGGCTATTTCCGGTGGGAAAGGTGGCAAAGGCGGTAAAGGTGGTAAGGGTGGTAAGGGTGGCAGAGGTGGCATTGCTACAGGTGGGAAATACAAAAAGCATCGTAAAGGTCAAGGTCAGTATGGTGACTCAGGGGAATATGTCGGCTCCAAAGAAGGTCACGGTGGACGTGGGAGGCATCACATCCGAAAAGGCAGAAAGGGCAGAAAGGGCAGAAAGGGCAGAAGGGGAGGCTACCACGGCAGTGGATCGGGATCAGAGAGTGGTCTACTCTATGAGGATTACAGCGAATGGGATAACAGCACCAGCAGGGGTCACAGGGGTCACGGCAGGCTACACAGGAAGAAGGGAGGTCACGCAGGTGGCAGGTTACGTGGACGTCACGGACGACATCGCGGTGGTTCAAGAACAGAGTGGGGTTCCAGGAGTGGTTACAACGACACCTCCAACAGCACAAGCTACAACAGCAGCGAGGAGTACTCCGGCGAGAGGAGGGGGAGGCACGGAGGCTACAGGAAACACCACAGGACCGGGCGACACGGAGGCCGGAGGGGAAAGGGAGGCTACTCAGGGTCTGTTTCCGGTACTGCGGAGTCCGGAAGCTGGGATTACAGCTATAACGGTACTTTCAACGACACCGGAAGTCGAACGGAGAAGTCGCACAGGCGTAGGCACCACGGGGAAAGGTCAAGGGCGGGTCATCACCATGGAGGTCGACGAGGTCACAGCGGAGGTCACTCAGGTAGCCAGAGCTGGGAGGGTAGCCACAGCTGGGAGTACAGCTACAGCTACAATGGCACGTCTAATGAGACCGGATCAGGATTTAGCGGAAGTCGTGAGAGATATCATAGACACAGAGGGGGGCACTCTAAAGGTCACAGGCATGGCAGGGGAAGGCATCATAGAGGGGGGTCGGACAGTGGGTCGGACAGTGGGTCGGAGAGTTATGACGGGAGCTGGGAGTACAGCTACAGCTTCAATGGAACGTTTAACGAAACCAGCTCTAGCTACAACGGGAGCCGTGAAAGATCTCACAGACACAGGGGAGGTCATTCTGATTCTAAAGGCTTCAGACATGGCCGACATGGAGGCAGGAGATATAGAGGGGGGTCAGGCAGGGGGTCGGAGAGTGGGTCGGAGAGTTATGGTGACAGCTGGGAGTACAGCTACAGCTACAACGAAACTGACGTCAGCTACAACGGCAGCTGGGTCGATAGGTCAGGCCGACACAGGGGGCGTCGCCCCGGAAGTGGATCAAGAGGAGACGATCGCCACGGTCGGTTCAAGGTCAGGCACCACGGGAGAAAACACAAGAACGGAGAGGAATCTTCTGGAATGTCTTGGGACTCCGGCGACATGGACGGAACCGGAAACAGTACCTCCAGCGGTGGCGTCAGCGGGGACCAGTCCAGCAGAGGCAGACATCATGGCAGACATGGCAGACATGGCAGACATGGCAAGAACTCGGCCTCTGGGTCAGCAGACTTTGAATATTCTGGCAGCTACACCGGAAGTTGGAACGAGACGTCTGGCAGACGAGAAAAGGGCGGGAGACGTCACGGAGATGTGTCCACGGGAGGACGTCATCACGGGAGGAGGAGGGGACATCACGGAGGGGACTCCGGCTCTCAGAGCTGGGAGTACAGCTACAGCTACAATGGAACGTTCAACGAAACCAGCTCTAGCTACAACGGGAGCCGTGAAAGATCTCACAGACACAGGGGAGGTCACTCTAAAGGCTTCAGACATGGCAGACATGGAGGCAGACGACATAGAGGGGGGTCGGACAGTGGGTCGGAGAGTTATGACGGGAGCTGGGAGTACAGCTACAGCTACAACGAAACTTACAACGAAACTGACTCCGGCTTCAGCGGAAGCCGGGAGAGATCTCGCAAACAAAGGGGAAGTAATTCAAGAGGACGGCATGGTCAACATAAAGCCAGACGGCACGGGGGAGGGGCGGAAGGTGGGTCGGAGAGTTATGGCGGAAGCTGGGAGTACAGCTACAGCTACAATGAAACGTATAACGAGACCAGCTTCAACGAGAGCCGGGAGATAACATACAAACACAAGCATGGAAGCCGTAGAGACGGACAGGGAGGCGAGTCGGGAGAGGATTATGATGAAAGCCGGGAGGCAGGGGCGTCGTCAGAGGGCGCTGAGGGGATAAGACGCCGCAAGGGTAAAGGTCAAGGTGGACTTAAGCGGAACCAGCGTAGAGGACGGAAATACAGAACCGGACGGAGGGGAGGCAGTGGTGAGTCACGTGATTATTCTGGAAGCTGGGAGTACAGCGCGAGCTGGAACGAGACCTACGGTAGCCACAATGGTAGCCATAACGGTAGCAGTGAGGAGCAGTCGCTGACGGCAACATCTGGAGGTCAACGCCGGCATAGAGGTCAAGCCGGCAGAAGGAGGGGGTACCACGGCGCAGAGTCCGGCTCCAGGTCAAACGGCACGAGAACCGCTGGAACCGGAAGTGAGGAGAATGTCCGCAGACAGAAATACCGCTCCGGGAGAAACGGAAAGCGGGGAGGTCGTGTTGGTGGAACTTCTGGTAAAGAGGACTGGTCCAGGAGCTGGGAATACAGCTACAACGGCTCGCGTAACGGCTCTGAGGAGAGCGGAAGCCGGGTCGAAAAGTCGTTCAGGGCGAAGGGGGGCAAGTCTGGCGACGCGTCGGCTCAAAGTTGGGAGTCAGGGGATGAGGAATTCTGGGAGGAGTGGGCGTCAGGGGGGTACAGTACTGAGGGGGAGGGGGAGACGGAGAGTAAACGTACAAGTAAGGACGGGGGTAACGTTGCGAGTAAAAACGTCAAAGTACCTGGTTCAACCTCTAGTAACACCATTCGAGAAACCACAAAGGTCAAGGCTAAGCTAGACAATGGCGGTGAGAATTGGAGTGTGGAGGGGTCTAGTGAGGCTGGGGGAGAAGTTGGGGAGGAGGAGGCCTCTGGGGATGGGAGCGGGTACTGGGAGGAGGAGTGGTATGAGTACTACGACGACGACGGCAACAAAAAGGTCACCAAGACCAGCAGAACTGGAAAAAATCCGGGGGAAAAGGTGGTTGAGACCCGGACAGAAAGTTCTGGAAAAACGGAAGTCGAAATTACAACGACAACTGAGAAAGTTGGAAAAAAAGGAGTTGAAATTATTCCGACCACGACGGAAAAACCCGCCAAAAAAGAAGAAATTCTTACAACAACGCCTGAAAAGCTCGCACAAAAAGTTGAAATTATTCCGACAACGACGGAAAAGCTCGTACAAAAAGTTGAAATTATTCCGACAACGACGGAAAAGCTCGTACAAAAAGTTGAAATTATTCCGACAACGACGGAAAAGCTCGTACAAAAAGTTGAAATTATTCCGACAACGACGGAAAAGCTCGTACAAAAAGTTCAAATTACTACGACAGTAAAACCATCAACACTTGCTGCTGTGCCTACTCCAAAGGCGTTGAAAAATTAATTTACATTTCAATGAATAATTTTGATTAGGTTAAACAACTGATAAAGAAAGTATCCAGATAACTTTTAAATAAATTGTGAACATATATTACAAGATGCCATTTATAACACGATATAATTTATGACAAGATAACATTAAAAAAACTTTTCAAACTTTGACTGAACTATTCCTTCAACAAACTTAAACTTCTTGTGAAAAGTTAGAAATAAAATTTATTGCATTAGATTCATGTTTTCTTGTTTTTTTTTTCTCAGTAGAGCTTGTTAATGGTCATTGGAATACTTTTAAATTTAGGGTCGTGCATTATGACGTCATAAGCCTTAGGCATGGGCCGCCAACCAAAGATCTCCAGAGTCCTCTGTCCTGCTGGGGTATGGGTCGCCAACCAAAGATCTCCAGAGTCCTCTGTCCTGCTGGGGTATGGGCCGCCAACCAAAGATCTCCAGAGTCCTCTGTCCTGCTGGGGTATGGGTCGCCAACCAAAGATCTCCAGAGTCCTCTGTCCTGCTGGGGTATGGGCCGCCAACCAAAGATCTCCAGAGTCCTCTGTCCTGCTGGGGTATGGGTCGCCAACCAAAGATCTCCAGAGTCCTCTGTCCTGCTGGGGTATGGGCCGCCAAGCAAAGATCTCCAGTCCTCTGTCATGCTGGTGTATTAGCCGCCAACCAAAGATCTCCAGAGTCCTCTGTCCTGCTGAGGTATGTGTCGCCAACTCTCCAGAGTCCTCTGTCCTGCTGGGGTATGGGCCGCCAACCAAAGATCTCCAGTCCTCTGTCATGCTGGGGTATGAGCCGCCAACCAAAGATCTCCAGAGTCCTCTGTCCTGCTGAGGTATGGGTCGTCAACTCTCCAGAGTCCTCTGTCGTCTGCCATTTTCTCAACCTAACTCCAGGTGAAGCCATTTTTTTGTAGTTTCCGTTATCAGGCCCTGTTGCCAGGTATTTTTTGTTACGTGTCCCTTCAGGGTTCCACCTCAACACCTGACTGACAATATTGGTTGGCGGCCTGCACAGTGTATCCAACCCCATCCTCTTTTCCTAATGTCTCCATCAGCAGAAAGTTGTCCTGTCGTTTCCATAGCTGTACAGTGTTGATAGTGTAGGGCGAGCGGATCCTGAGTGTCTGAGGCAGGTGTTTATAAATGTCTGGACTTTGTCAATGGGGGTCTTGTCATCCTCTAAGTTTCTGCCCCATACTAAATATGTGGGAGTTGCAGATTATTTTCAATTTTTAAAATAAAATAATTAAATTCATCACCAAACAAACCGTCGTTGAAATAGCCGGTTGATATCGGATGTTTTCGGTTTAATGATGTAGGTTGATATATTGTGTAGTCAAAAGTTGAAGGTTGATGTCGAAGGATGGTGAAATGTGTAGAAATTGCTTTCTTAAAATTGACATTTTCACACACGAAGCATTTTTTTTCAAGAACAATTATTTCGTAAGTCAAGAAATAAAACTTACTCGGAGGTGAGAATCTAAGCTTACCGATGCATAAACACGTGCAGGCCACAACACCTGGTGTGGGCATTCATGCGAGAAATCAATCAGGAATTGTAAGCGGATTAAAGGGGACTGGTTGGTGTGGATGTGGCGTGTGTGTAGCAAGAGGACTGGTTGGTGTGGATGTGGCGTGTGTGTAGCAGGAGGGGCTGTGTGTGGTATGTGTGTACTGTGTGGGTTGGGTGACGGCGGGGAGGGGGGAGGAGAATTTGTGTGTGTAATGTGTGAGGGTTAGAGGGGGACTTAGATTGTGTGTATGTGTGTGTGTTGTCACAATTGGATTTGAACTTTACGCTTCGTAGCTATAGTCATCAAGGAAACAATCAACACACCTCATGCACACACACACTCACACTCACACACACACACACACTCACACTCACACATACATATACGAATAACAACGCACCTCACAAACAAACATGTTACACACAGACATATATATATATATATATATATATATATATATATATATATATATATATATATATATATATATACATACATACATATATAGATTTCTATATTATTGGACGTTTCACAGTGCCAAGTTCCTAGATTAGTTACAGCTGTTTAAATATTCGACTTCAATTAATTTCTTTTTTATTCTCCAATCTGTAACATAATGGTATGCACACGCGCGCAAGTGATCGTTTCTTATTTTGCTGTGTCAGCATTTTTTTATTTGGACAAACAGCAGACGATATCTTAGTGACGTCACTGACAAGGCAAATTTTAAAGTGATGTTACAGTTTCATCTCAGTGTAAGTAAAAAAAACAACAGGATGAACTCTACTTCATCTACGAAAGCAACAACCAGACTTAACACACTTTTTTACAAGCACTAGTTTTAAAAGCGCTGAAAATAAAAAAAGTAAACATATATATTTTAGTTATGTAAACGATTTTAGCTTTTGTATCACGTGACCGCAACTTGAGACTTTTGGGTTAGTTCCCTCTACTGCTCAACCACACCACCCACACGATAATCTCCCCTTTGTTTCGCCTCTCTCGTGAACACTAGATCACGTGACCTATCAAGTAAACACTGCTGGTTGGTTGTCGCCCCTGTGTTGTTAAATATCGTCATGCTGGCTTTAATGTTTAATGACAAAAGGAATATTTCATTAATTTAGATATTCTTGCGTCTTCATTAAAGATTCACTTTTGATAACAACTCGCAATATATTATTACATTTTTAAAAGTTAAATAAAACAAACCAACCCACACAAACCAACCCACACAAACCAACCCACACAAACCAACCCACACAAACCAACCCACACAAACCAACCCACACAAACCAACCCACACAAACCAACCCACACAAACCAACCCACACAAACCAACCCACACAAACCAACCCACACAAACCAACCCACACAAACAAACCCACACAAACAAACCCACACAAACCAACCCACACAAACCAACCCACACAAACAAACCCACACAAACCAACCCACACAAACCAACCCACACAAACCAACCAACCCACACAAACCAACCCACACAAACCAATCCACACAAACCAACCCACACAAACCAACCCACACACCAGCCCTTGTCACCTAAGTTTAGAAAATGCTCGAAAAAAATCGAGACAACAGAGATGAAATACGATCATCTGTTGAACATAATGAATATATATATATATATATATATATATATATATATATATATATATATATATATATATATATATATATATATATATATATATATATATATATATATATATATATATATATTCAATTGAGATAGAAAATAGGATCATATATCCGACATAGAAGATACGATTCTATATCGAACAGAAAAAATACGATTTAAAAAATACGATCAGAAATCTAAAAGATCAAATAAGATCATATATTTAAAAGATCAAATACGATCATATATTTAAAAGATCAATTACGACCTAAAAAATAAATACGATCATATATCTAAAAGATCAAGTACGATCATATATCTAAAAGATCAAATACGATCATATATTTAAAAGATCAAGTACGATCATATATCTAAAAGATCAAATACGATCATATATCTAAAAGATCAAATACGATCATATATCTAAAAGATCACGTACGATCATATATCTAAAAGATCAAATACGATCATAAATCTAAAAGATCAAGTACGATCATATATCTAAAAGATCAAATACGATCATATATCTAAAAGATCACGTACGATCATATATCTAAAAGATCAAATACGATCATAAATCTAAAAGATCAAGTACGATCATATATCTAAAAGATCAAATACGATCGTACAACTTCAGACACCAGACAGAAACAACAGACGAGTATTTAAACCAGATACGTCCAGTTAAGGTCAAGGCCGTCTATTAATAGAGCAAAGTGTAAGGGCAAGGAGAAGATAACTACTGTAAACATTTGGGCCTTAAATTAAAATGAACCCTAATGGGCGGGAGACGCTCTCTAGCATAAACTGTCGATTGTGAGGGGAGGTAATGGATATAAGATTGAGATCTCATCGATTACGCCCCTTTCATCGGGTGGGATAGATCACGGTCTAGGGGAGGGAAGAGATAAATATTTTTAACCATTTTAAGATAAGACATTTTTAACCACGACGATATAAGTGGTTGAGAATACGAGAATGGCCGAGAACGTTAAATTTAAGATTATAAAGCATTTTAATATATTTATAGGAATATAAGATTCACAATTAAAATTAAATATCTTAATACATTTTTGGAAAACCATATTTTCTTTTAAATACGTAGAGATCTATTAGTTTATCTAGATAATGACTTTCATTGCCTAACAGGTATTCTTGATTTGATCTAGTAAAAAGCACTTAAAAAAAAAAAAAAAAAAAAAAAAAAAAAAAGCCCTTTAAATAATCTGGAACGCTGACAACAAGACATTCACAAACACAAGTTGCTAATTAATGACATCTCAAGGTCACCTTCATTAACGCCTGGACAACAGCATCACCATCAGTGCCCGGTTAAGTTACACCACAGTCGTCACGACTACAGCGGTGCCGGCTGTTGTCGTCTGATGTGGTACACATCCTCTGCCGGCGTCCGGTTCTTGATGGTCAATGTTTCTTCCAGACTTATTTCTCCGGAGGCACCTGAGATTTTTTTTTGGGGGGGGGGGGATTGGGGGTGGGGGGCGGACAAAAATTTCCGGGGGAGGGGGACGGACGCTGGTAAAAGTGAATACTTTCTATATAAATTCCATTTCGTTGGGGGGGGGGGGGGGGAGATGGGGGGGGGGGGGTGGAGAGACTCTCTTCCCCCACCCCCGAAGAGATGCCTGGAAGAAACTCTGCAGATGGTGTCACAAGGCCGTCTGTAGACGGTCATCTAACGGTCATAGTCACTTCCATTTGCAATTATCAGAGCACCTATGTATTTATAGCTACTGAGATGCCGAAGAAGACCTTAGGTTTAAACCTCTATTTAAATAATATTTGTCTTGATACCATTTGTCTAACTAGAACCAATAGTTTACATGTTAAGATACTTGTTGAAACATTTTAAAAGCAAGCAGGCCACGCACAAACAAGTTAAAGAAGTTCTAGACTAGGCTGATCCAACTACCGAATGTTTCTAATAAAATTCTTAACGTTGAGCCTTAGCCCGCGCATTGAACGCTGGGTGTTCTGTGGTACTCGCAAATTATCGAACTTGACTGAAAAGTCAAATCAAGGGACGTAACTAAGCTCGCTTGACATCCCAGACTACTGATTAAGTCCCTTGAATTTAGCCAGTGATCGTTCCCTTGCTTTTGCCGGGTAAATTTGTTGGTAGCCAGGTTTTTAAAGAAGATTGGTTAAAAATAGTTTTAAGTAAAAAAAAATGTAATCAGCTTTTTAAATCACGACGGGTTTAAAAGGTATCGATCGATAAATTAGTTCAAAGCCATTTTAATACTAGTAACTACAATTTAGTCTAGTAACATAAGGTGAATAAAAAAACAATTTGATATTATCACTGTCTTGAATAGTGTTAAAAATGAGTGGTGTATGTAGTGTGTGTGTGTGTGGGAGGGGGGGGGGGGAGGGGGGAAGAGGGTGAAGTAGATGAGTTTGTTAAAACATATTAGCGAATGAAATATTTGTCTTGGATTAATGTCTTGATTATTTTCACGTGCAAGCATGATGGATGAGGTTAATGAGCTCAACTCTTGAGCTAAATGATTAGCTCGCGGTATTTTAGTGAGTATGACGGTGTGACTAAATGTCAGTATGACTAAATGTCAGTATGACTATATGTCAGTGTGACTTAATGTCATTGTGACTAAATGTCATTGTGACTAAATGTCAGTGTGACTAAATGTCAGTGTGACTAATGTCATTGTGACTAAATGCGAGAAAGCCCTGACTGCGCATGTCAATATGACGTAACGGTACCGGCTTCACGCGCGTGTCCAGACGGTAAACTAGCCGTCAATCAAGGTCAGCAGACGACCATCAAGTTTCACGATCCACCGGATCCACCGAATCCACCAGATCACACATCTCATCACGGATCACGTCACGTGACTCTCGAATCACGCCGTGTTTGAGTACGGTGTCCGCAGGGGGCGCCACTCGAGATGTTTAGGTTAATGAGGGGGAGGGTGGGGGAGTGGGGGGAGGTCTCCTGGGGCGCCGGCGCCCGCGTCGAATCTGTTGGGCGTATTTGATCGGTGAAATTGTCAGGTGATGAATATTGTTTTAGCGGACGCCTAAAGCCGTCAGCTTTTCATCAAATCAGACATTCAGATTAGCTGGGGGAGGGGGGGGGGGAAGAGGAGGTAGTGAGTAGGGTGTTGTATGTGACCAACATATTGGAATGCTTGAACATGGTGACTTGTATGCAACTAAGCATAAGCTATGTAGCTAGCTCCAGTGATCAAACATAGATAATCTGTAAAATAGAAAACAGACATATATATATATATATATATATATATATATATATATATATATATATATATATATATATATATATATATATATATATATATATATATATATATATATATATATATATATATATATATATATATATATATATATATATATATATATATATATATATATATATATACCGCCAAAGGACAGATAACTCATTTTTTTCTGGACACGAACCGGCAAAGGTTAAACAAACAATCCGATAGATTTCTTCAGGGGCGGTTATCTTTATAAATAAAAAGTAGCAAGGGGAAGCAATCAAGGCAACATTCAACTTGAACCTATCCTGGAGTTTCTCAACTTCCGCCCGCAGCCATTAGAAATGTGATGAGCAGACGACACCAACCGGAAGTCTTTAAACACGTCACCTCTGTTTGCCCTTTCGACTCTGGGCTGTGTGGCACTTACTTCCCCTTAGTATCGAACATTGGTATCGAGAAAAGTCTGTCGTCCACTTGTTTTGTCTGTCATATGTCTGCTATATGTCTTCAATGGTTTCTTTAGGCATGTTGTATGGCGTCCATTTTTGTGGCACTACTAAGCTCCCTCCCCCCCCCCCCCAGCTCATTAAACGTCACAGGTAAAACAAAAAACTATGAGTCAACAGGTGTATACATTAAAACAATGTATACCTTATAAAAAGGGAATACAAAAATTAAACTGGAGAAGTATTTAAACAATTATACTCTTACGTTGACGAAAGTGCTAACACAAATACATTAAATGGAAGTAATAATTTTGAAACCTATCTGAACTAATTCTATTTATTGTTCCATTAACGTAAAATCTAAAAGTTTTAGGATATCTTAATCTTATGATAATATCTCACTCATTGAGCCTTACTATCTCCCTCCACTTAACTAAAAGTTATCTCCCTTATGGACGTACTAGCCTCCCCTGTTTTACCCAACTACCCATCCTGCACGAGTTGTCCCCACATGCCAACACCTGCAGCATACAGACCCAACGCCTTCTCTGATTGGTTGAATATAACGCATAAAAATCTCTTAAAAAGCTAATCAAACTCGAATCGAACAGGTATCGAATCGGAACCAAAAAAAAATGGCGCTTTTTGAAGCCGGCAGCCGGAATGAGGGGCCGGTGAATTCAAATACACAGTCGCCATCCCGCTCCCTCGTATAAATGTTGGCGACAAGGTTTAGCCATTAGCCTCTAGTTTACTCAACCTGCTAACGATTCGACGCTGAAAAATATCGATACCGTATAGATACAGGTATCGATATCGTGAACAGAGGTATCGATACACGAGAATTAATAAAAGAAATTCGATTTGAGGATTTATTACTGATCAGGGAAAATATTACAATTATTATTTTGAAAATTTGTTTGCTTTGTTTGGCGTGTTTAGCCTGAGATTTTATACAAAACAAAATTCTAGTTAGCCGGCAGAGATCAAAATTCTCACTCTGGCCAAATTTGGACCGACCCGTTTTAGGATGTCACATGAAAGGTCGCGGCATCCTCCCGTAGATCCTGTTAGCGTCTGGTGACTTTGATGAAGCCCTGTGGTCGAAACTTTTTCTCTCAAGTTAAAATGTTAATTAAATACACGATCAGGTCAGCAACGAAACGCTCAATTAAGTTAAAAGGCGTTTAAAGAAAACAATAATTCTAATTTAAAAAAAAACCCTAACTAAAACAATATCTGGACATTAGACGCAGGCTTTGTACTCACCATTAACTTAAAAAAAAACCTAAACATAGAATAGGATTGGATCGGTTGGCTAAAAGACTCTAATGACTTCACGCGCAAGTAAACACCTTACCTTTGAACCCAATGACGTCATATTGAGGTGAACATCTCACCTGTGAACAAAATGACGTCACACACAGGTAAACACGTAACGTGTAAACCAACCGTCGTCACACCAACACCAACGAAGCGTGACCTAGACTGACCCCAGAGATCGTGGGACAGGTCCAGCAGGTGAGAGAAGGGCCGGGTCTAATTGGAATTGTTTGTCAAGTGTCTTGGAGCTGCCCCCTCCCCCCCACCCCCGGCTGGTTGTGTTACAGGTGGCGAATACCTGCAGGAGCCGTTGATTACATAACTGTGTTCACCTGAGTGGCGCGGCTCATGTTTGGGATCTATAAATATTTATGACTTAGGTCGATACTTAGGACTGATGTTGTTGATTGATATCAAATTATCGGTACAAACACCTAAAAATGGAGGTGATTTTCAGGTAATTTGTTGTGTAGGTGAATTGTGTACATGAGTTGCTGTACAGGTGAGTTGTTGTAGAGGTGAGGTGTTGTAGAGGTGAGGTGTTTTACTGGTGAGGTGTTATACGGGTAAGGTGTTGTAGAGGTGAATTGTTGTACAGGTGAGGTGTTGTATAGGTGATGTGTTGTACAGGTGAGTTGTTGTACAGGTGAATTGTTGTGCAGGTGAGGTGTTGTATAGGTGATGTGTTGTACAGGTGAGGTGTTGTACAGGTGAGGTGTTGTACAGGTGAGGTGTTGTACAGGTGAGTTGTTGTATTGGTGAGTTGTTGTACAGGTGAGGTGTTGTACAGGTGAGTTGTTGTATTGGTGAGTTGTTGTACAGGTGAGGTGTTGTACAGGTGAGTTGTTGTACAGGTGAGTTGTTGTACAGGTGAGTTGTTGTACAGGTGAGGTGTTGTATAGGTGAGGTGTTGTACAGGTGAGGTGTTGTACAGGTGAGGTGTTGTACAGGTGAGGTGTTGTATTGGTGAGGTGTTGTACAGGTGAGTTGTTGTACAGGTGAGTTGTTGTGTGGGTGAGGTGTTGTACAGGTGAGGTGTTGTACATTAGATGTTGTACAGGTGAGTTGTTGTACAGGTGAGGTGTTGTGTGGGTGAGGTGTTGTACAGGTGAGGTGTTGTACAGGTAAGGTTTTGTACAGGTGAGGTGTTGTATTGGTGAGGTGTTGTACAGGTAAGGTGTTGTACAGGTGAGGTGTTGTATTGGTGAGGTGTTGTACAGGTAAGTTGTTGTACAGGTGAGTTGTTGTACAGGTGAGGTGTTGTACAGGTGAGTTGTTGTACAGGTGAGTTGTTGTACAGGTGAAGTGTTGTACAGGTGAGTTGTTGTACAGGTGAGTTGTTGTACAGGTGAGTTGTTGTACAGGTGAATTGTTGTACAGGTGAGGTGTTGTATTGGTGAGGTGTTGTACAGGTGAGGTGTTGTACAGGTGAGGTGTTGTATTGGTGAGTTGTTGTACAGGTGAGGTGTTGTACAGGTGAGTTGTTGTACAGGTGAGTTGTTGTAGAGGTGAGGTGTTGTAGAGGAGAGGTGTTGTAGAGGTGAGGTGTTGTACAGGTGAGGTGTTTTACTGGTGAGGTGTTGTAGAGGTGAGGTGTTGTAGAGGTGAGGTGTTGTACAGGTGAGGTGTTGTACAGGTGAGTTGTTGTACAGGTGAGTTGTTGTACAGGTGAGGTGTTGTACAGGTGAGTTGTTATAGAGGTGAGGTGTTGTACAGGTGAGTTGTTGTGCAGGTGAGGTGTTGTACAGGTAAGGTGTTGTACAGGTGAGGTGTTGTATTGGTGAGGTGTTGTACAGGTAAGGTGTTGTACAGGTGAGGTGTTGTATTGGTGAGGTGTTGTACAGGTAAGGTGTTGTACAGGTGAGTTGTTGTACAGGTGAGGTGTTGTACAGGTGAGGTGTTGTATTGGTGAGGTGTTGTACAGGTAAGGTGTTGTACAGGTGAGGTGTTGTATTGGTGAGGTGTTGTACAGGTAAGGTGTTGTACAGGTGAGGTGTTGTACAGGTGAGTTGTTGTACAGGTGAGTTGTTGTACAGGTGAGTTGTTGTACAGGTGAGTTGTTGTACAGGTGAGTTGTTGTACAGGTGAGTTGTTGTACAGGTGAGTTGTTGTATTGGTGAGGTGTTGTATTGGTGAGGTGTTGTACAGGTAAGGTGTTGTACAGGTGAGGTGTTGTATTGGTGAGGTGTTGTACAGGTGAGGTGTTGTACAGGTGAGGTGTTGTACAGGTGAGGTGTTGTACAGGTGAGGTGTTGTATAGGTGAGGTGTTGTACAGGTGAGGTGTTGTACAGGTGAGGTGTTGTACAGGTGAGGTGTTGTGTGGGTCAGGTGTTGTACAGGTGAGGTGTTGTGTGGGTGAGGTGTTGTACAGGTAAGGTGTTGTACAGGTGAGTTGTTGTACAGGTGAGTTGTTGTACAAGGTGTAATGTCAGGTTGACCCAGCCAAGTTCTGGTCAATTATTCGATGACGTCATAGACAGACAACGTACCAATATTTGTCATTAGGCTAAACACGAACCTTTTCTTAAGATTAGCAGACGTCACAGTTCGTGGGTGGTCAGGCCGACGTCACCACGACAATGTAAAGCACCAGCTAACACGTGGGATGTGAGGTACACTCACGTCACAGCTACTGCACAGTCTGGCGGCGCCCAAACCCCCACCCCACCATCCCTACCCCCTCCATTAATGGCCGCTAATCCCGCAGAAATCAAAGTATTATTGATTACCTCCCCTCCCATTAACTTTTGATTGGCGAGACCAAATCCATATCTGAAATCAGCGATTGATCTGTTTGTGGCCACTCACAGATCGAAGCTCGGACAGATTGGCCATTGATACAAATTGAATGGCCAAACTGCCAGTCACGTGATCACTACTGTTGATGCTGCTATATTTAGCACCACGCGACACACCACACAAGGGGAGTTAATCCCATCCCGCGGTAAGTGGGTTAGAGACTATGGGGGGGGGGGGGGGAGACAATTGGGCTAACGCCATAAATCCTAGTGTGAGGTTGTATGTGAAGTTGTAGGCTGAGGTTGTAGGCTGAGGTTGTAGGCTGAGGTTGTATCTGAAGTTGTAGGCTGAGGTTGTATCTGAAGTTGTAGGCTGAGGTTGTATGTGAAGTTGTAGGCTGAGGTTGTAGGCTGAGGTTGTATGTGAAGTTGTAGGCTGAGGTTGTAGGCTGAGGTTGTATGTGAAGTTGTAGGCCGAGGTTGTAGGCTAAGGTTGTATGTGAAGTTGTAGGCTCAGGTTGTATGTGAAGTTGTAGGCTGAGGTTGTATGTGAAGTTGTAGGCTGAGGTTGTGTGTGAAGTTGTAGGCTGAGGTTGTAGGCTGAGGTTGTATGTGAAGTTGTAGGCTGAGGTTGTATGTGAAGTTGTAGGCTGAGGTTGTATGTGAAGTTGTAGGCTCAGGTTGTATGTGAAGTTGTAGGCTGAGGTTGTATGTGAAGTTGTAGGCTGAGGTTGTGTGTGAAGTTGTAGGCTGATGTTGTATGTGAAGTTGTAGGCTGAGGTTGTATGTGAAGTTGTAGGCTCAGGTTGTATGTGAAGTTGTAGCTGAGGTTGTATGTGAAGTTGTAGGTTGAGGTTGTATTGAAGTTGTAGGCTGAGGTTGTATGTGAAGTTGTAGGCTGAGGTTGTAGGCTGAGGTTGTATGTGAAGTTGTAGGCTGAGGTTGTATGTGAAGTTGTAGGCTGAGGTTGTAGGCTGAGGTTGTATGTGAAGTTGTAGGCTGAGGTTGTAGGCTGAGGTTGTATGTGAAGTTGTAGGCCGAGGTTGTAGGCTAAGGTTGTATGTGAAGTTGTAGGCTCAGGTTGTATGTGAAGTTGTAGGCTGAGGTTGTATGTGAAGTTGTAGGCTGAGGTTGTGTGTGAAGTTGTAGGCTGATGTTGTATGTGAAGTTGTAGGCTGAGGTTGTATGTGAAGTTGTAGGCTGAGGTTGTATGTGAAGTTGTAGGCTGAGGTTGTAGGCTGAGGTTGTATTGAAGTTGTAGGCTGAGGTTGTGTGTGAAGTTGTAGGCTGAGGTTGTATGTGAAGTTGTAGGCTGAGGTTGTATGTGAAGTTGTTGGCTGAGGTTGTAGGCTGAGGTTGTGTGTGAAGTTGTAGGCTGAGGTGTGAGATAAGGTGTAGATGAGATAGTAGGTTTCTGTCGACTTCATTACCGTAATTGGTAATTTAAAAAAACAACACATCATTATGTCTTTCCTTTCAGTCATTTGGCCGAATCCGAGTTACTCATCCAGAATTTTGTTAGCGGCTACGGGTCATCGGATCTGCAGAACCGGTGACGTCACACTAACCGTCACGCGCATCAAAGGTCTGTGTTACGCTCCGGGTTGGTTTCTGATAAACAACGCTTCGTGACTTCGTTCGCTACTTTTATTCCGTCTTAAATACATTCAAGCCTATCCCTCGTCCTAATCGCTAGCAACTAACCCGCTGACTGACCCCCTACAATCGTTCACTCGCCCTTTTATACCCGCATTCGACCTTGGGATTACAATACATAAACATACAAGGGTAACTACACAGTAGGGTGAACTCCACTCACACACGCACTCTCTCCTAGTTCTAGACTATTCTAACCTATTCTAATCTGACCTACAACAAACCCGTAACAGTCTGAGAAATTCAGCTTGCCTATGACCTGACCAGGCTTAAAAGATGGCAGCAAAAATTCTAATTGCAATCTTATTTCTGGTTTGTGATTTGAAAGATGTTCGGCCAATCAAACTTATTCGCCGTCTGAAAATAGTTTCACTCTATTGACACATTTCTAGAACAACTCACGCAAAGAGCGATAACCTTCGCGGCTGAAAAACAACATCAGCAAACAAAAGAAACACGACATTTATATAGAAATTTCTCCGTTGGTTATATATCTCTTTATTTTAAAAGTGTTTTTGTTTATTGCTCTTTTTATTGCGAGAAGTTTAGAGGCATATCAATCGCTCTAACCAAATAATAAGCAATAAAATTGTACTGATTAGGTCAATTACATTTGTTAATTAATTTGTCAATCAAAACGTTTCTTGTTTTAATTTGTTGTGTCTAGCCGTTTGTGGACAAACATTTTCCTTTGTTAATTAATTTTTAATTTACCTAGATACATTTTACATCGTTTGACATGTAATAAGCAAGCTAATTACAAATTTAAATAATTAAAATTGGACGCACCAGAACCCGCAATGGCTGTCTGGTTTTCTGGCCATCTGGTGGCCATCTGGTGGTTTGGCCATCGGGCCATCCGGGGAGTCTAGACAGTTTTGACACAAGGTATGACACTGACACTTCCTGTTGATGACGTGATGGTTTTTTTTTTCGTCACGCTTCGATGAACTTTAGAACACTGCTTTCTAGTAAATATGCGCAGGGAGGGGGGGGGGGGGGGAAGGGGGGCTGGGGAGATGTTGCGGTGATGTTCGGAACGGTTAAGAAATGAAATTTGGAAAGTGTTCAATAAATTCACCAAGAAAGTGTTGAATAAATTCAACTACAAAGTGACGACAACATAAGCTTTGTGAATCATCTCAGCCATCAGGTAAAGGACACGTATCAATCGCTCTTTATTTACATGCTTTATAATTTTATCACGTGATTAGTAGGCTATGCTTTCATTTTTAACAAGTATACATTTAATATCTGATAACCTGTACTTTCATGCTTGATTATCAGTAAAAACTATAGAAAATCAGGTTACTCCACTGTGATCAATCTTGCTACAGCTGCATTAACTACAGCTGTCGTTACCTACAGCTGCAGTAACTAGAGCTGTCGTTACATACAGCTGTCATCACCTACTGTTGCAGTAGCTACAACTGTCTTTGAAGACAATTCCCTTGTCGTGAATGTTCTAATGAGTCATCTCGTAATGGTTCAGCCGACGCGACAATTTCTGTCATCAGCGGGTTCGTAAACAATTTCTGGAGTGTTTTTCTCATCTGGTTTGTGTGGGGATATATTAAGTTTTAGTGTGGGGAGGGGGGGGGGGGGAAATACATAATGAGCTCTCTGCTACGCCATCTACCTATGCATACGTCGAATTACATCTGCATTAAGTAGAATTTAAAGTTATCAACAAGTAAGGAAATGAGAAAAATCAATATTCGCCGGCATGCGACGTTATATGAACGACCCACGTTACGAAAGACCCGGCTTATGAACAACCCGTAATCCGAACGACCCGTAATCCGAACGACCCGTTATACGGATGACCCGGGTTACGAAGATTATCAATAGCCACTGCGGTCAGCGCTCAACCCTCTTTTTTTTTTTTAACCGGCTTGAGACGGACTGATGATTTAGTCAGTCGAACAAGGGTACATGCAGATTTTCTTCCGGGCGGGGGGAGGTGGGGGGGGGGGGAGAAAGTCTGCCCCCCCCGAACATTTCAAGTGCCCCCCCCCCCTCCCTGTACGAAACACTGGGTACACGTGAGGTTAA